>NC_041217.1:146068721-146093081 GCF_002837175.3 Physeter macrocephalus | reverse complement strand
ATCAATTTTTTTTTTTTTTTTTTTTGTGGTACGCGGGCCTCTCACTGTTGTGGCCTCTCCCGTTGCGGAGCACAGGCTCCGGACGCCCAGGCTCAGCAGCCATGGCTCATGGGCCCAGCCGCTCCGCGGCATGTGGGATCTTCCCGGACCGGGGCACGAACCCGTGTCCCCTACATCGGCAGGAGGATTCTCAACCACTGCGCCACCAGGGAAGCCCAAAAGATCAAATTTTTAATTTTACCTTCACTTACTCCTTCTCTAATGCTATTCCTTTATATAGATCCAAGTTTTTGACCTATATCATTTTACTTCTCTTAGAACTTTTTTTTGGCCATGCCCTGTAGCTTGCAGGATCTTAGTTCCCTGACCAGGGATTGAACCCGGGCCACGGCAATGAAAGTGCCAAGTCCTAACCACTGGACCCTCAGGGAATTCCCTTAGAACTTTCAACATTCCTTGTAAGGCAGGCCTACTGGCAACAAATTCCCTCAGTTATTGATTGTCTGAGAAAGTCTTAGTTTCTCCTTCACTTTTGAAGGATAGTACTGCAGGGCACAGAATTTTAGGTTGGTAGAGTTTTTTTTCCTATCAGCTCTCTTGTTTGCATGGTGTCTGATAAGAAGGATATAATTCTTACCTTTTGCTCCTCTATAGGTAAGATGTTTTTCCCCTCCGGTTTCTTTCAAGATTTTTTCATTATCTTTGATTTTTCCAAAGTTTGAATATGATGTGCCTAGGTGTAGTTTTTTTTGGCATTTAATCCTGCTTTGTATTCTCTGAGTTTCCTGGATCTGTGGTTTGGTGTCTGACATTAATTTGGGGAAATTCTCAGTCATTTGTTTTAAATATTTCTTCTGTTTCTTCTCTAGTATTTCCATTACACAAATCTTACACCTTTTGTAGTTGTCCCACAGTTCTTGGATATTCTGTTCTATTAATTTCAGTCTCTTTTTTTTTCTCTTTGCTTTTTAGTATTGGACGTTTCTAGTGTCATATCCTCAGGGTCAGAGATTCTTTTCTCAACTGTGTCAGTTCCACTAATGAGCCTTTCAAAGGCATTCTTAATTCTGTTACAGTGTTTTTGACATCTAGCATTTCTGATTCTTTAGAATTTACATCTCTCTGATTATATTATCCGTCTGTCCTTCTTGTTGTCTACTTTTTCCATTAAAGCCCTTAGCATAGGGACTTCCCTGGTGGCTCAGTGGTTAAGAATCTGCCTGCCAACGCAGGGAACATGAGTTTGATCCCTTGTCTGGAAAGCGGCAGGCGGACTCTCAACCACTGCGCCACCAGGGAAGCCCTAGATGTGTATTCTTAAATCCCAGGGGAGCCAGACCAGGGAACTCAGCTTTGTTGAAGGAGTTGTTGCTCTGCAACACTGTTCACTGCTATTCTGTTTACATTGGAAGTTCCAGACCTGGAGATAATGGAAATAGAGCAGGCTTGGACCCATAGGAAGCCATTGCTGCCCTTGGCTTTTAAAGCAAAGCTCTCGTTGTGCTTAGGTACTTTCCCTCAGAATTGACTGGGTTAGGTGTTAGCTCAGATAGTGAATTCTAGTCATGAACTTTGTAAAAACTCAGCATATATCTAACTTGGCCTTTTTAATCATATAGAAATTAATTTAGCATGTCTAGACCTTGAACATAGTTTCTCAACTGTAATGTGAGTGCTAGGTAGTAATTACTACTTGCAGCTTCTCTCTGAGATGCTATTTAGATTCCTGACAGAGTTTAGGACTAAAGCTTCCCTACTCAAGGGGCTTTGATTGAGAACATCATCTAGCTTTTTCAGCCTGCCTGGGTCTGTGGACTCTAGCCTTGTGTTAATACGTATAACATGCTTAGTACTCCATAAATGTTAGCTATCATCATCATCATCTCTGCTTAAATTAATGCAGAAAATCTAGGCAGTCCTCAGATACAGGGAGGAAGAATTGATTTAAAAGCCCAATTCATGGCTGTAGACTCTATACTTAACCAGATGTTGAGAAAGGCAGCGTTAATTGTTCCATACAGATCAAACTTCATATCAGATTAATTCTAAAATCTTATACATCCTGATATTTGGGTCCACAAGGTATTCTAAGACTCTTTATTTTCACTTTAAAGTCTGGAATATGTTGAATAATATGGGGCCTGTTGATTTGAAAGTAGGTTCATTTATTCCATACAGTTCAGTTCAATATTAAATGTTTACTATATATAATTAGATTATAACTACAGTAAGGTCAATTCAGTAGGCACTTACTTAGCCATTCTGGAAATGAAACCTTCCTAGTTTATTGTTTCTTTTCTTTTAATTAATAAACTGTTTTTTAGAGCAGTTTTAGATTCACGGCAAAATTGAGCAGAGAGTACAGATTTCCCATATACCTGTCCCCACACATGTACAACCTCCCCACTATCAGTATCCAGCACCAGAGTGGCACATTTGTTACAACTGATGAACCTACATTGACACATCATTATTACCCAGAACCCATAGTTTACATTAAGATTCACTCTTGGTGTACATTATATGGGTTTTGACAAATGTATTATGACATGTATCTATCACTGTAGTATCATACAGGGTAGTTTTACTGCCCTAAAAATCCCCTATGTCCTGTCTATTCATCAGTCCCTCCCCCAACCCCTGACATCCACTAGTCTTTTCACTGTCTCCGTAGTTTTGCCTTTTCCAAAATGTCGTATAGTTAGAATCATACAGTATGTAGCCTTTTCAGATTGGCTTATTTCACTTAGTAATATACATTTAACTTTCCTCCATGTCTTATCATGGCTTGATAGCTCATTTCTTTTTAGTGCTGAATAATATTCCATTGTCTGGATATACCAGTTTACTTACTCACTGACCTACTGAAGCACATCTTGGTGACTTCCAAGTTTTGGCAGTTATGAATAAAGCTACTATAAACATCTGTGTGCAAGTTTTTATGTGGACATAAATTTTCAATTCATTTGATTAAATACCAAGGAGGGTGATTACTGGATTGTATGGTTAAGGGTAGTTTTATAAGAAACTGCCAAATTGTCTTCCAAAATGGCTGAACTATTTTGGCATTCTCACCAGCAACAAATGAGAGTTTCTGTTGCTCCACATACTTTCCAACTTTTGGTGTTGTCAGTGTTTTATAATTTGGCCATTCTAATAGTTTTGCAGTGGTATCTTATTGTTTCCATTTGAATATCCCTAGTGACATATGGTATTGAACATCTTTCTATATGCTTACTTCCCATCTGTATATCTTCATTGATGAAGTGTCCAGATCTTTTGCTTGTTTTTTAATCAGGTTGTTTGTTTTCTTATTGTTGAGTTTTAAGTGGTTTTTTTGTGTATTTTTGGATAACAGTCCTTTATCAGATGTCTCTTGCAAGTATTTCCCCAGCCTGTGGCTTGTTTTCTCATTCTCTTTTGCAGAGCAGAAGTTTTTCATTTTAATGTAGACCAACTTATCAATTATTTCTTTCATGGATTCTGCATCTGGTATTGCATCTGAAATGTCATTGTCCTGCCGAAGGTCATCAAGGTTTAGTCCTATGTTATATTCTAGGAGTTGTATAGTTTTGTGTTTCATGATTAGGTCTGTGGTCCATTTTGAGATAATTTTTATGAAGGTCTGTGTCTATTCTTTTTTTGCATGTGGCTGTACAGTCGTTGTAGCACTATTTGTTGGAAGGATTGTCTTTTTTCTATTGTATTACTTTTGCTCCTTTGTCAAACATCAGTTAAGTATATTTAACTGATGTGGGTCTGTTTCTGGCTCTCTATTCTGTTTCTGTTCTGTTCCATTAATCTATTTGTTCTTTCTCTAGTACCACACAGTTTTGATTACTGTAGCTTTATAGTAAGTCTTGAGTTGGGTAATAACAGTCTTACAACTCTGTTTTCTTTTTCAGTATTGAGTTGGCTATTCTGGATCTTTTGCCTCTGCATATGAACTTTAGAATCAGTTTGTCCATCCACAGAATAATTTGTTGAGATTTTGATTTGGGATTGCGTCAAATCTATAGATTGAGTGGGAAGAACTGACATCTTGACAGTATTGAGTCTTCCTATCCATGAACATGGAATCTCTCTCCATTTATGTAGTTCTTCTTTGATATCTTTCATCAGAGTTTAGAAGTTTTCCTCATGTAGATCTTGTACATATATAATTTGTTAGATTTATACCTAAGTATTTCATTTTTGGGGTGCTGATGTGATTGGTAATGTTTTTAATTTCAAATTCCACTTGTTCATTGATGGTATAAAGTGTTGACTTCTGTACATTAACCTTGAATCCTGCAACTTTGATATAATCATTTAAGAGTTTCAGAGGATTTTTGTTGATTTTTTTTTTTTCAGATTTTCTACATAGGCCATCATGTCACCTGCAAACAAAGACAGTTTATACCTCCTTCCTTCCCAATCTGTATACCTTTTAATTTCTTTTCTTATCTTATTGCATTAGCTGGAACTTCCAGTATGATGTTGGAAAACAATGGTAATGGAAAACATTCCATTTTCCTGATTTTGGCAGGAAAGCTTGAATTTTCTCACCATTAAATATGATGTTAGCTGTAGTTTTTTTGTAGATGTTCTTTATCAAATTGAGGAACTTCCCTTCTATTCCTAATTTACTGAAAGTTTTTTTTTCTTTAATGTGTTTTGGATTTTGTCAAATGCTTTTTCTGCATCTGTTGATATGATAATTTGATTTTGCTTCTTTAGCTGTTGATATGATGGATTACATTAATTGATTTTCAAATGTTGAACCAGCCTTGCATACCTGGGATTAAATCCTGCTTAGTTATGGTGTATAATTCCTTTTATGCATTGTTGGATTGGATTTGCTAATATTTGTTAAGGATTTTGTATCCATGTTCATGAGAGATACTGGTCTGTAGTTTTCTTTTCTTATAATGTCTTTGCCTGGTTTTGGCATTAGGATAATGGCCTCATAGAATAAGTTAGGAAGTGTTCCCTCCACTTCTGTCTTCTGAAAGAGATTCTGGAGAGTTGGTATAATTTCTTTTTGAATGTTTGGTAGAATTCACAAACGAACCTATCTGGGCCTGGTGCTTTCTGTTTTGGAAGATTATTCATTATTGATTAAATTTCTTTAATAGATATAAGCCTATTCAGATTGTCTGTTTCTTCTTATGTGAGATTTGGCAGATTTTGTCTTAAAATAATTGATGTATTTAACCTGGGTATCAAATTTGTGGGCATAGAGTTTTTCATAATATTCCTTTATTATCCTTTTAATGCCCATGGAATCTGTAGTGATATAGCATCTGTTCTGATGGTAGTGACTTGTGTCTTCTCTATTTTTTTTCCCTTAGTTAGCCTGGCTAGAGGCATGTCCATTTTGTTGATCTTTTCAAAGAACCAACTTTTGGTTTTGTTGATTTTCTCTATTGATTTCCTGTTTTCAATTTTATTGATTTCTGCTATACTATTGGTTATTTCTTTTCATCTGCTTATGTTAGATTTAATTTGCTCTTTTTCTGGTTTCTTAAGGTGAAGGCTTAGATGATTAATCTTAGATCTTCCTTAATTAATTAATATTCAATTTTTAAAGGTTACACTCCATTTACAGTTACTATAAAATATTGTCTGTATTCCCATGTTGTACACTACATCCTTGTAGCCGATCTTTTTTTTTTTTTTTGGCCATGCAGGATCTTAGTTCCCCAACCAGGGATCGAACCTGTGCTCCCTGCAGCGGAAGCACAGAGTCTTAACCACTGGACTGCCAGGAAAGTCCCCCTTGTAGCATGTCTTACACCCAGTAGTTTATATCTCCCACTCCCACTCCCCCACCGCTATATTGCCCATTCCACAAATATTGATAAGTTGCATTTTCATTTTCATTTAGTTAAAAATATTTTAAAATTTCTGTTGAGATTTCTTCTTTGACCCATGTTATTTTGAACTGCGTTGTTTAATCTCCAAGTATTTTGGGGTTTTCCCAGTTGTCTTTCTGTTACTGATTACTAGTTCAATTCCATTGTGATCTGAAAGCAGGCATATGAATTCTTTTCTCTTAAATTTGTTAAGGTGTGTCTTATGGCCCAGAATGTGGTCTGTATTGTTGAAAGTTCCATGTGAGATTGAGAAGAATGTGTATTCCGCTGTTATTGGATGAAGTAGTCTATAGATGTCAATTATATTTAGTTGATTGATGATGCCATAAACTTCAATTCTCTCCTTACTGATTTTCTACCTGCTGTATTTTTCAGTTTTGGATAGAGGAATGTTGAAGTCTCCAACTATAGTTGTGGATTCATTTATTTCTCCTTGCAGCTCTAACATTTTTTTGCCTAATGTATTTTGAAGCTCTGTTGTTAGGCGCATACACATTAAGGATTATTATGATGTCTTGGAATACTGACCCCTCTATCATTATATGATGCCCCTCTTTATCTCAATAACTTTTATTCCTCTGAAGTCTGCTGTCTGAAATTAATGTACCTACTTCCACATTCTTTTGATTAGTGTTAGGATGATATCTCTTTTTCTATCCACGTGCTTTTAATTTACATGTGTCTTTATATTTTAAATGACTTCCTTGTAAACTACACTTAGTTGGGTCTTGTTTTTGTTTTTGTTTTAAATCTATGTGACAATCTCTATCTTTTAATTTAGACCATAGATATTTAAGGTGATTATTGATATAGTTAGATTAGTATCTACCATATTTGCTACTGTTTTCCATTGGTTGCCTGTGGTCTTTGTTCCTATTTTTGTCTTCTACTCTTTTGTGGTCTTAATGGAGCATTTTAGATGATTCCATACTCTCTCCTTGTTAGCATATCAGCTGTATTTTCCTTTCCTTTGTGTGTGTGTGTGTGTGTGTGTGTGTGTGTGTGTGTGTGTGTGTTTGTTTTAGAGTTTGCAATATACATTTACAACTGATCCAAATCCACTTTAAAAAACATTATACTGCTTCACAGGTGGTGTAAATTCCTTATAATAACAAAATAATCCTAATTCCTCCTCCCAATCCTTTGTATCACTGAAGGCATTCACTTCACTTATCCATAAGCATATAAACACATAAAAATACATAATTGAATACATTTTTGCTATTATTATTTTGAACAAACTGTTATCTGTTAAATCAATGAAGAATATAAAAGATCAATTTTTTTTTTTTTTTTTTTTGTGGTACGCGGGCCTCTCACTGTTGTGGCCTCTCCCGTTGCGGAGCACAGGCTCCGGACGCCCAGGCTCAGCAGCCATGGCTCATGGGCCCAGCCGCTCCGCGGCATGTGGGATCTTCCCGGACCGGGGCACGAACCCGTGTCCCCTACATCGGCAGGAGGATTCTCAACCACTGCGCCACCAGGGAAGCCCAAAAGATCAAATTTTTAATTTTACCTTCACTTACTCCTTCTCTAATGCTATTCCTTTATATAGATCCAAGTTTTTGACCTATATCATTTTACTTCTCTTAGAACTTTTTTTTGGCCATGCCCTGTAGCTTGCAGGATCTTAGTTCCCTGACCAGGGATTGAACCCGGGCCACGGCAATGAAAGTGCCAAGTCCTAACCACTGGACCCTCAGGGAATTCCCTTAGAACTTTCAACATTCCTTGTAAGGCAGGCCTACTGGCAACAAATTCCCTCAGTTATTGATTGTCTGAGAAAGTCTTAGTTTCTCCTTCACTTTTGAAGGATAGTACTGCAGGGCACAGAATTTTAGGTTGGTAGAGTTTTTTTTCCTATCAGCTCTCTTGTTTGCATGGTGTCTGATAAGAAGGATATAATTCTTACCTTTTGCTCCTCTATAGGTAAGATGTTTTTCCCCTCCGGTTTCTTTCAAGATTTTTTCATTATCTTTGATTTTTCCAAAGTTTGAATATGATGTGCCTAGGTGTAGTTTTTTTTGGCATTTAATCCTGCTTTGTATTCTCTGAGTTTCCTGGATCTGTGGTTTGGTGTCTGACATTAATTTGGGGAAATTCTCAGTCATTTGTTTTAAATATTTCTTCTGTTTCTTCTCTAGTATTTCCATTACACAAATCTTACACCTTTTGTAGTTGTCCCACAGTTCTTGGATATTCTGTTCTATTAATTTCAGTCTCTTTTTTTTTCTCTTTGCTTTTTAGTATTGGACGTTTCTAGTGTCATATCCTCAGGGTCAGAGATTCTTTTCTCAACTGTGTCAGTTCCACTAATGAGCCTTTCAAAGGCATTCTTAATTCTGTTACAGTGTTTTTGACATCTAGCATTTCTGATTCTTTAGAATTTACATCTCTCTGATTATATTATCCGTCTGTCCTTCTTGTTGTCTACTTTTTCCATTAAAGCCCTTAGCATAGGGACTTCCCTGGTGGCTCAGTGGTTAAGAATCTGCCTGCCAACGCAGGGAACATGAGTTTGATCCCTTGTCTGGAAAGGTCCCACATGCCGTGGAGCAACTAAGCCCGTGCGCCACAACTACTGAGCTTGAGCTCTAGATCCCACGAGCCACAACTACTGAGCCCGCGTGCCATAACTGCTGAAGCCCGCACACCTAGAGCCCATGCTTCGCAACAAGAGAAGCCACCGCAATGAGAAGCAGCACATGCACCGCAACAAAGAGTAGCCCCCACTCACAACGAAGAGCAGCCCGCGCTCGCCACAAGTAGAGAAAGTCTGCACGTAGCAACGAAGACCCAACGCAGCCAAAAACAAATAAATAAATTTATTTATTTATTTATTTATTTTAAAAGCCCTTAGCATATTAATCATAGTTTTAAAAAAAATGTATTATGACATGTATCTATCACTGTAGTATCATACAGGGTAGTTTTACTGCCCTAAAAATCCCCTATGTCCTGTCTATTCATCAGTCCCTCCCCCAACCCCTGACATCCACTAGTCTTTTCACTGTCTCCGTAGTTTTGCCTTTTCCAAAATGTCGTATAGTTAGAATCATACAGTATGTAGCCTTTTCAGATTGGCTTATTTCACTTAGTAATATACATTTAACTTTCCTCCATGTCTTATCATGGCTTGATAGCTCATTTCTTTTTAGTGCTGAATAATATTCCATTGTCTGGATATACCAGTTTACTTACTCACTGACCTACTGAAGCACATCTTGGTGACTTCCAAGTTTTGGCAGTTATGAATAAAGCTACTATAAACATCTGTGTGCAAGTTTTTATGTGGACATAAATTTTCAATTCATTTGATTAAATACCAAGGAGGGTGATTACTGGATTGTATGGTTAAGGGTAGTTTTATAAGAAACTGCCAAATTGTCTTCCAAAATGGCTGAACTATTTTGGCATTCTCACCAGCAACAAATGAGAGTTTCTGTTGCTCCACATACTTTCCAACTTTTGGTGTTGTCAGTGTTTTATAATTTGGCCATTCTAATAGTTTTGCAGTGGTATCTTATTGTTTCCATTTGAATATCCCTAGTGACATATGGTATTGAACATCTTTCTATATGCTTACTTCCCATCTGTATATCTTCATTGATGAAGTGTCCAGATCTTTTGCTTGTTTTTTAATCAGGTTGTTTGTTTTCTTATTGTTGAGTTTTAAGTGGTTTTTTTGTGTATTTTTGGATAACAGTCCTTTATCAGATGTCTCTTGCAAGTATTTCCCCAGCCTGTGGCTTGTTTTCTCATTCTCTTTTGCAGAGCAGAAGTTTTTCATTTTAATGTAGACCAACTTATCAATTATTTCTTTCATGGATTCTGCATCTGGTATTGCATCTGAAATGTCATTGTCCTGCCGAAGGTCATCAAGGTTTAGTCCTATGTTATATTCTAGGAGTTGTATAGTTTTGTGTTTCATGATTAGGTCTGTGGTCCATTTTGAGATAATTTTTATGAAGGTCTGTGTCTATTCTTTTTTTGCATGTGGCTGTACAGTCGTTGTAGCACTATTTGTTGGAAGGATTGTCTTTTTTCTATTGTATTACTTTTGCTCCTTTGTCAAACATCAGTTAAGTATATTTAACTGATGTGGGTCTGTTTCTGGCTCTCTATTCTGTTTCTGTTCTGTTCCATTAATCTATTTGTTCTTTCTCTAGTACCACACAGTTTTGATTACTGTAGCTTTATAGTAAGTCTTGAGTTGGGTAATAACAGTCTTACAACTCTGTTTTCTTTTTCAGTATTGAGTTGGCTATTCTGGATCTTTTGCCTCTGCATATGAACTTTAGAATCAGTTTGTCCATCCACAGAATAATTTGTTGAGATTTTGATTTGGGATTGCGTCAAATCTATAGATTGAGTGGGAAGAACTGACATCTTGACAGTATTGAGTCTTCCTATCCATGAACATGGAATCTCTCTCCATTTATGTAGTTCTTCTTTGATATCTTTCATCAGAGTTTAGAAGTTTTCCTCATGTAGATCTTGTACATATATAATTTGTTAGATTTATACCTAAGTATTTCATTTTTGGGGTGCTGATGTGATTGGTAATGTTTTTAATTTCAAATTCCACTTGTTCATTGATGGTATAAAGTGTTGACTTCTGTACATTAACCTTGAATCCTGCAACTTTGATATAATCATTTAAGAGTTTCAGAGGATTTTTGTTGATTTTTTTTTTTTCAGATTTTCTACATAGGCCATCATGTCACCTGCAAACAAAGACAGTTTATACCTCCTTCCTTCCCAATCTGTATACCTTTTAATTTCTTTTCTTATCTTATTGCATTAGCTGGAACTTCCAGTATGATGTTGGAAAACAATGGTAATGGAAAACATTCCATTTTCCTGATTTTGGCAGGAAAGCTTGAATTTTCTCACCATTAAATATGATGTTAGCTGTAGTTTTTTTGTAGATGTTCTTTATCAAATTGAGGAACTTCCCTTCTATTCCTAATTTACTGAAAGTTTTTTTTTCTTTAATGTGTTTTGGATTTTGTCAAATGCTTTTTCTGCATCTGTTGATATGATAATTTGATTTTGCTTCTTTAGCTGTTGATATGATGGATTACATTAATTGATTTTCAAATGTTGAACCAGCCTTGCATACCTGGGATTAAATCCTGCTTAGTTATGGTGTATAATTCCTTTTATGCATTGTTGGATTGGATTTGCTAATATTTGTTAAGGATTTTGTATCCATGTTCATGAGAGATACTGGTCTGTAGTTTTCTTTTCTTATAATGTCTTTGCCTGGTTTTGGCATTAGGATAATGGCCTCATAGAATAAGTTAGGAAGTGTTCCCTCCACTTCTGTCTTCTGAAAGAGATTCTGGAGAGTTGGTATAATTTCTTTTTGAATGTTTGGTAGAATTCACAAACGAACCTATCTGGGCCTGGTGCTTTCTGTTTTGGAAGATTATTCATTATTGATTAAATTTCTTTAATAGATATAAGCCTATTCAGATTGTCTGTTTCTTCTTATGTGAGATTTGGCAGATTTTGTCTTAAAATAATTGATGTATTTAACCTGGGTATCAAATTTGTGGGCATAGAGTTTTTCATAATATTCCTTTATTATCCTTTTAATGCCCATGGAATCTGTAGTGATATAGCATCTGTTCTGATGGTAGTGACTTGTGTCTTCTCTATTTTTTTTCCCTTAGTTAGCCTGGCTAGAGGCATGTCCATTTTGTTGATCTTTTCAAAGAACCAACTTTTGGTTTTGTTGATTTTCTCTATTGATTTCCTGTTTTCAATTTTATTGATTTCTGCTATACTATTGGTTATTTCTTTTCATCTGCTTATGTTAGATTTAATTTGCTCTTTTTCTGGTTTCTTAAGGTGAAGGCTTAGATGATTAATCTTAGATCTTCCTTAATTAATTAATATTCAATTTTTAAAGGTTACACTCCATTTACAGTTACTATAAAATATTGTCTGTATTCCCATGTTGTACACTACATCCTTGTAGCCGATCTTTTTTTTTTTTTTTGGCCATGCAGGATCTTAGTTCCCCAACCAGGGATCGAACCTGTGCTCCCTGCAGCGGAAGCACAGAGTCTTAACCACTGGACTGCCAGGAAAGTCCCCCTTGTAGCATGTCTTACACCCAGTAGTTTATATCTCCCACTCCCACTCCCCCACCGCTATATTGCCCATTCCACAAATATTGATAAGTTGCATTTTCATTTTCATTTAGTTAAAAATATTTTAAAATTTCTGTTGAGATTTCTTCTTTGACCCATGTTATTTTGAACTGCGTTGTTTAATCTCCAAGTATTTTGGGGTTTTCCCAGTTGTCTTTCTGTTACTGATTACTAGTTCAATTCCATTGTGATCTGAAAGCAGGCATATGAATTCTTTTCTCTTAAATTTGTTAAGGTGTGTCTTATGGCCCAGAATGTGGTCTGTATTGTTGAAAGTTCCATGTGAGATTGAGAAGAATGTGTATTCCGCTGTTATTGGATGAAGTAGTCTATAGATGTCAATTATATTTAGTTGATTGATGATGCCATAAACTTCAATTCTCTCCTTACTGATTTTCTACCTGCTGTATTTTTCAGTTTTGGATAGAGGAATGTTGAAGTCTCCAACTATAGTTGTGGATTCATTTATTTCTCCTTGCAGCTCTAACATTTTTTTGCCTAATGTATTTTGAAGCTCTGTTGTTAGGCGCATACACATTAAGGATTATTATGATGTCTTGGAATACTGACCCCTCTATCATTATATGATGCCCCTCTTTATCTCAATAACTTTTATTCCTCTGAAGTCTGCTGTCTGAAATTAATGTACCTACTTCCACATTCTTTTGATTAGTGTTAGGATGATATCTCTTTTTCTATCCACGTGCTTTTAATTTACATGTGTCTTTATATTTTAAATGACTTCCTTGTAAACTACACTTAGTTGGGTCTTGTTTTTGTTTTTGTTTTAAATCTATGTGACAATCTCTATCTTTTAATTTAGACCATAGATATTTAAGGTGATTATTGATATAGTTAGATTAGTATCTACCATATTTGCTACTGTTTTCCATTGGTTGCCTGTGGTCTTTGTTCCTATTTTTGTCTTCTACTCTTTTGTGGTCTTAATGGAGCATTTTAGATGATTCCATACTCTCTCCTTGTTAGCATATCAGCTGTATTTTCCTTTCCTTTGTGTGTGTGTGTGTGTGTGTGTGTGTGTGTGTGTGTGTGTGTGTGTTTGTTTTAGAGTTTGCAATATACATTTACAACTGATCCAAATCCACTTTAAAAAACATTATACTGCTTCACAGGTGGTGTAAATTCCTTATAATAACAAAATAATCCTAATTCCTCCTCCCAATCCTTTGTATCACTGAAGGCATTCACTTCACTTATCCATAAGCATATAAACACATAAAAATACATAATTGAATACATTTTTGCTATTATTATTTTGAACAAACTGTTATCTGTTAAATCAATGAAGAATATAAAAGATCAATTTTTTTTTTTTTTTTTTTTGTGGTACGCGGGCCTCTCACTGTTGTGGCCTCTCCCGTTGCGGAGCACAGGCTCCGGACGCCCAGGCTCAGCAGCCATGGCTCATGGGCCCAGCCGCTCCGCGGCATGTGGGATCTTCCCGGACCGGGGCACGAACCCGTGTCCCCTACATCGGCAGGAGGATTCTCAACCACTGCGCCACCAGGGAAGCCCAAAAGATCAAATTTTTAATTTTACCTTCACTTACTCCTTCTCTAATGCTATTCCTTTATATAGATCCAAGTTTTTGACCTATATCATTTTACTTCTCTTAGAACTTTTTTTTGGCCATGCCCTGTAGCTTGCAGGATCTTAGTTCCCTGACCAGGGATTGAACCCGGGCCACGGCAATGAAAGTGCCAAGTCCTAACCACTGGACCCTCAGGGAATTCCCTTAGAACTTTCAACATTCCTTGTAAGGCAGGCCTACTGGCAACAAATTCCCTCAGTTATTGATTGTCTGAGAAAGTCTTAGTTTCTCCTTCACTTTTGAAGGATAGTACTGCAGGGCACAGAATTTTAGGTTGGTAGAGTTTTTTTTCCTATCAGCTCTCTTGTTTGCATGGTGTCTGATAAGAAGGATATAATTCTTACCTTTTGCTCCTCTATAGGTAAGATGTTTTTCCCCTCCGGTTTCTTTCAAGATTTTTTCATTATCTTTGATTTTTCCAAAGTTTGAATATGATGTGCCTAGGTGTAGTTTTTTTTGGCATTTAATCCTGCTTTGTATTCTCTGAGTTTCCTGGATCTGTGGTTTGGTGTCTGACATTAATTTGGGGAAATTCTCAGTCATTTGTTTTAAATATTTCTTCTGTTTCTTCTCTAGTATTTCCATTACACAAATCTTACACCTTTTGTAGTTGTCCCACAGTTCTTGGATATTCTGTTCTATTAATTTCAGTCTCTTTTTTTTTCTCTTTGCTTTTTAGTATTGGACGTTTCTAGTGTCATATCCTCAGGGTCAGAGATTCTTTTCTCAACTGTGTCAGTTCCACTAATGAGCCTTTCAAAGGCATTCTTAATTCTGTTACAGTGTTTTTGACATCTAGCATTTCTGATTCTTTAGAATTTACATCTCTCTGATTATATTATCCGTCTGTCCTTCTTGTTGTCTACTTTTTCCATTAAAGCCCTTAGCATAGGGACTTCCCTGGTGGCTCAGTGGTTAAGAATCTGCCTGCCAACGCAGGGAACATGAGTTTGATCCCTTGTCTGGAAAGGTCCCACATGCCGTGGAGCAACTAAGCCCGTGCGCCACAACTACTGAGCTTGAGCTCTAGATCCCACGAGCCACAACTACTGAGCCCGCGTGCCATAACTGCTGAAGCCCGCACACCTAGAGCCCATGCTTCGCAACAAGAGAAGCCACCGCAATGAGAAGCAGCACATGCACCGCAACAAAGAGTAGCCCCCACTCACAACGAAGAGCAGCCCGCGCTCGCCACAAGTAGAGAAAGTCTGCACGTAGCAACGAAGACCCAACGCAGCCAAAAACAAATAAATAAATTTATTTATTTATTTATTTATTTTAAAAGCCCTTAGCATATTAATCATAGTTTTAAAAAAATTCTTGTTCTGATAATTCCCACATTCCTATCATATCTGACTCTGGTTCTGATGCTTGTTCAGTCTCTTCAGACTGTGTTTTTTGCCTTTTAGAGTGCCTTGTAATTTTTGGTTGAAAAGCAAACCTGATGTAAAAGGAATAAAAGGAATCACTCTAAATAGGCCTTTAGTAATGTAATAGTAAGGTGTCGTGAGACGGGAAGTGTTCTGTAGTCCTCAGTCTTTTGGTGAGCCTGTGCCCTTGAACTGTGAACTTCACTGGTGCTTCTTAGTTCTCTCCCAACCTTAGATAGGATATGGCTGGAGGGTGCTGGAGTTAGGTATTTCCCCTCTCCCAGGTAGGTTAGGCTCTGATCAAACCTCAGAAGGCTAAGCTCTGGTAAAAATAGTTTCTCCTGTGAACAAACCTTGGTAAGAAGAACAGAATTCTCTGGCCTATTTCGAAATGGTTCCTTTACCCCTTCCCCTGCTGGAAGCTTGAGGGGATTTTTCTCAGATCTTCACTGTGAGAATCTGGTAGGACTCTTGTAGGTAAAACTCAAAACAGTGTGAGGACCCCTCTGTGACTGCATCCCCTGGGAGTTTTTAACTCTCAAAGTTGTGCACACTGAGCCTCTAGCAACTCATCAATTACAGTTCAGGTTTTCCTACTTTGGCACTGGTTCCTGGGGAGGAACCAACAGGGGTTTCTGCTGTGTTAAGTTGTGATACTCTGTATCTGCCTGTCTCTCTCTCTCATTTTAGGGGCAGTGGTTTGCCCTGGGACTTCACTTCTCTGACAGAAGAGAAGAGTTGTTTGTTTGTTTGATTTGTTCAGCTTTTTACTTGTTAGGATGAAGCAGCAACCTCTAAACCCCTAACGTGCCAGACCATACATGGAAAGTTAGTTCATTTATTTTTATTGCCTATAGAGTATTCCATTATATAACTGTACAAAAATTACATATTAATTTTTTTATTGATGGACATTATATTAGTCTGGGCCTAATCAGGAGACAGAAACCACACAGTGATTTAAACAGGTGAAGCTGACTAGAATTATAAACTATGACAATAAAAGAAGGCCAGAGCTGTTCCATAGCTGCTGAGCAATCAGCAAAGCAGCCCTCCGGAGCACTAGCATGGCAGCCAGTATCCAGGCCTGCACAGAGAGTGGGAGGCATAGCGCATATTATATCCCTCAGGAAAACATGGAAGACAAACCCTGGGGTGCAGGGAGTGGACCAGGCAAACAGAGGGAGTCAGGGCACTAGTGTGGGCATGCCTGGGGCATACAGTGTCCTTGCAGGGAGGGCTGTGGAAAGGTGATTACCAGGTCAGGTCAGCGATGCCAGGTTGCGAGCATGTGACTAGGTCAGAGCACCCCGGCCTGTCCTCACTGCCACACTACTGAGCCACACTACTGACTGAAGGTGCAGTTGCTGGGACTGTACCCAGAGCCTCTTCCTTCTACAGTGTCCCTCCAGCACCCTCTACTGGGAAAGTTTAATATTATGTTCACTATAAAGGAAGTACCTAAAGGAATTCTCTCCTCTGTGGCAGAGCAGGTATTAAAGGATGAATTTGGAGTTGAGAGGTATTAAATTGGTAACTAGCACAGACATTTAGATTGTTTTCAATTTTTCACTGTTACGGTCAATGTTGCAACAAACATCCTTCCTTATGTTCTTTTTGTATATATGTATAAAGACTGTCTAAAAATTATATGTAGGTGTGAACTTGCTGAGTCATATTTTCAGAATAAGATTAACAGGTCAGTGGTCATGCATGTTTATATGATGTTTGTTACATATCATCTGATTTTAAACTAGTGTAATGGGCCTAAAAGTGTGTCTTCTTTAAGCCTTCAGCCCCTATCATCCAGGGTCAAGAGCAATCCCCAGTAATCCACTCCTCTTTACTCCTTAACACTTGCAGCCTCCTCACCTCTTATCAGTCTTGAATCCACTAGGGCTAATTTCATTATCCCTTATCCCTGTCAGTGACCACAGGAACCCCCAGGTATTTGCCCCTTTCTGTCTCCTACACTCCTAGCTGCTATAAATCTCTGAACATTCCCTGCTCTGACCCTTTTTCTCATCCCTCTCTGACTCTTGAAACTCTTCCAATGTACCTTCTGGAATTCATAGTCCATCAATCTTGTTCTAATGAAATCCTGGGCAAAAGGGAAGGGTTAGAACACTGACTGTCTGCAGCCCTCTGAAGTGTTAGCTCTTGCTGCTCCCATGACCTCCTACCATTGGGCCTTGTCTTTTCATTATTCTCCCTCTCTTCTTCCTAATGCCCTAAAACTTTGAATCTTATGCCATTAAATTATATCACTCACTACCCATCATTGCAGCTGTAAATATCTTAGTTCTTGACTCACTATTGCTCTTCAGTTATAACTCCTCTGTTATTCTTGATAGTTTCAATACACTTATGTTGAGGATCTTTTCAGTTCTTAGGACTTTCAGTTCTTTGAACTCCTGTCTTCCAGTGAGCTTCTCCTCCATACTTCCTTGGTCACATATGCCCTATAGCTATACTTTAGACCCCGTCTCCATAACTTTAGTTTCATTCTTCTTGCTCTCCAAGCACTAACCCAGTCTTTCTACCTTGTGCCATCTAGAAACCTCATCCCCCGAAAACCAGTCATTTGATTCCAGGACCTCTGATCCTTGGAACCCTTAAATATATTAAGTTTGAACTGCCTTTTAGACACTGGGATGGGCCAGTCAATATATTAGTCTTGATTTCAGGAGAGAGAAGTAGGGCTGGAGAGTGCCTGGAAGAAAACATGAGGAGCTAGCAGGATACCTACCCCATATTTCGGCCCAGTGGTATACAAAGGGGTGTGACCCCATATTTTGGCCCAATGGTATACAAAGGGGTGTGTGAAAGCAGTCATTACTTGAGAGAGCTGCAAGGAGAGCTGTGTCCACAGGGGACAGTCAAGTTTCACCTAATTTGTTAAAGGCTATACTAAATGTATGTTCAGGGTGCTTGGGAGTACAAAAGTAGAGATATGCTGGCATGCAGAAGGCCAGTTAAGAGGGCCAGGCCATTGTCAAGATGTAAGGAAGTATTAGAAATGGAGAAAATATATGAATATGGGAAAATTTATGAGATCAAATCAGCAGGGATTAGAACTGATTGTCTCCAGATTTCCTGTTTGGGTGATTAATGAGTGATGATATCCTTAACTTAAATAAGCAGTATTGAAGAGAAGAATATATTTAGGGAAAGGAGAAAGAAGATCCCAGAAACAAATCCATACATATATGGACACTTGATTTATGACAGAGGTGACACTGGGACAGTTGGATGTTCATATGGAGAAATTGAAAGAATTAGCTCTTACTTCACAAAAATCAGTTCTAGGTGAACTGTAGTGTTTTTTTCCAGCTTCAGTAAGGTATAATTGATAAATAAAATGGTAAGTTATTTAAAGTATACACATGATGATTTCATATACGTGAATTGTAGATTTAAATGTGAAAGCCAAAACACTAAACTTTTAGAAGGTATGCAGTAGAACATCTTCATTTTTTTAAAAGGACATAAAGGGAATTGGAAACACATAAAGGGAATTTTTTGTAAAGGACATAAAGGAAAAAGGTAATACATTTGAATACCTTAGAATTTTTAGTCACCAAAAGGTACCATGAAAAGGCAAGCCACAAAGTGAGAGAAGATAATTATGACACTTAAAATTGACACAGGGCTTGGATTCAGAACATTTAAAGGACTCCAGCAAATCAATAAAATAAAAAGATAGTATAATTGAAAAATGGCCAAGGGACTTGAACAGGCAGTTCACAGAAGCAATCCAAATGGCCAATAAGTACGTGAAAAGATACTTTAATCTCATTAGTAATTATGGAAATGCAAAATAAAATCACAATGAAATGCCATTATATTACTGTCAAACATGGCTTAAATTAAAATGACAGAACAAAGTGTAGATAAGTATATGAAACAGTGGGAACTCTTAAGCATCACTGGTGGAACTATAAATTGGTACATCCATTTTGCAAAAACAGTTTGGCATTTTCTTAAGTAAAGTTTAAAAATAGACAAACCTAGAGCACAAAAGGTCACATATTGTATGATTCCATTTCTATGAAATGTCCAGGATAGGCAATTCCATAGGAACAGAAAGTAGATTAGTGGTTGCCAGAGTCTTGGGGGAGAGCAGAATCAGGAGTGACTATCAACAGGTACAGTTTCTTTTTTGAGTGATAAAAAATGTTCTGGAAGTAGATAGTGGTGATGGTTGCACAGCTTTGTGAATATACTAAAACTGCTACACTGTGCACTTTAAAAGGTTGAATTTTATGATATGTGACTTATCTCTTTTTTTTTGGCCACTCCACGTGGCTTGTGGGATCTTAATTCCCCGAACAGGGATCGAACCCAGGCCCCCAGCAGTGGAAGTGCAGAGCCTAATCACTGGACCACTAGGGGAATTCCCTAATATCAGTTTTTTAAATTGAGAAAAACTAAACTCAAGTATTTAGAGCTGCATATTTTGTTGATAAAGCTATAAGGAAATGATTGCCATAAAAGTCAGGGTAATGTTTACCTTTAATGGGGATGGGGAGGGTTTTTGACTGGAAGTATTATGTAGAGGGATTTTGGAAGATGGCATTGTTAACCTGGATGGTATTGATACAGGTGCTTGCTATATAATTATATTACTTTATAACTAGCTAAACTGTATAAATGAAACAACTAGTTCAAGGTCAACTGACTGTCAACTGAAAAAAATGCACAACGTGAGAGTTGTGAGTTAAGTTTTATTTGGGGCAAAATGAGGACTATGGCCTTGGAGACAGCATTTCAGATAGCTCCGAGAAACTTCTCCAAAGAGGTGGTGGGGAGGTCAGTGTATATGTGATTTTGGTAAAGGGTGAGTACATGCAATCAAGCACATATTTTTGCAGAAGGTTTCTGCTAGTCTTGTGAAGGTTACTGTTAGTTACGAGGAGCAGACGTCACCATGAAGGATTTTAGTGCTTTTCTAGATACGAGTAGATGCAAGAATTGGGTTCATAAAATCTTCTCCTGAAAATATCTAACCATCTGAAAACCTGTTCTGCCAGTTTTTCCTAGAGCACAGAGTGCCTCATTCCTGATCTCCACCCTGAACTCCTTTCAGGGGGTGTTGATGGTCAGCAGCTGCATCGGCTAATTTGATCCTTGTAGAGGTAGATGGCAAGTGCCGGTTTGTAGGTGACAGCTCCCAGTTGTTTATATGTTTTATTATAACTTGTTTTGCTGGGATGGATGATTACTTGTCTTTGACTATTTTTTCCAACTGCTAAACTGCTTGGTAAAGTTGAAAAAGCCTGCTTTCTGGGCTGCTGGATTTTCCATCAATTTTTTGTCCCGTTGAGCCATTTCTGGTTGTTTTTAAGGAAAAGTTCTTCTCAATGATGTGTTTTTGTTTTGTTTTGTTTTTTCTGGAGCCAGAACTGTGAATGTAATTCAGTAAGAAGGGTCAATTTAAATATTTTCTTCAAATGTTAACAGTCTAATATCTTGATCTTCCCTCAAAAGAAGACCAATTCAAATTATTGATTTTATTCTATCACAGTCTTCATATTAGTAATTTTTGGCTGTTTGGCAAAATGAATATTGGAGAAGTAGAGAAAACACAGTAAGGTAGCACAAACTTTTTAGGCCTTAGCACCTGTATAATAAACAATTTCTGCAGTTTTTATCCCAGGTTCCTGACACAGAGCTTCTAAAACCCTTGGAATTTCCTGAGTGATAGAGTGTCTTTGTTATGCCAATGAGGTAACTCAGGGTGGCCCCCTAGATAGCTTCAGGATGGTGGCTGGTCATCAGGAAAACCAACCATATGATTAGAAAGTTGGGACTTTGGTCCAGACCAACCTCATTGGGAGGGGAAGGAGCTGGAGATTGAGTTCAATTGTGTAGCCAGTGATTTAATCAATTATGCCTTTGTAGTGAAACTCCATTGAAAACTGTAGACACCAAAGCTCAGAGTAGAGCTTCCTGATTGGTGAACACAATTATGTGCTGGAAGGAGGACGTACCCAGATTCCACAAGGAGAGGACACAGGAGTTCTGCATTCCTTCCCTGACTTCACCTGTGTACATCCTCTAAACTAAAACTGTAATAGTAAATATAATACTTTCTGAGTTCTGTGAGTTGTTCTAGTGAATTATTGCAGCTGGGGGATGGCAAGGAAGGCAAGGAAACCTCCAGATTTATAGTCAGTGGGTCAGAAGTACAGGCACCTCCCTCCTCCCAAGATTTATGGCTGGTATAGGAAGTGAAGCAGTCTCGTTAAGGACTTTGCCCTAAACCTGTTGGGTCTGTGCTAACTGTGTGTGGTTGGTGTCAGAATGGAATTGCAGTACACCCGGTTAGTGTCAGAATAGTACCTTTTTTGAAAAGTGTATTGGAGCCTGGCCAGTGGGAGGAATGCTTGTTATAATCTGTTTATTATTTCATCAGTTTCCAGGTGGTAGGAATCCATTGTTATTTACCCCTGAACCATAGATGCTTTTTGCCAAAGATTACAATCACATACACAGAGATCTGTTTTGGACTATGTCCTGGCAACTACCCCCATAACTTGCAAGCCATTTCCTTTCTGTGATGTTGGCAGTATTTGGTATATAAGATGTTGAATTGTGAACCAACTCTAAAATGTTCTAACGAACAAATGTATAAACATTAATAACTGATAAATTAATAAGTACTTACTTCATTGACACTGGAATAAAGATGTACCATATGGTGCCCTTAATTCTGGTAAATGCCATCAGGGGTTCAAAAACAGGCAAGCAGGGACTTCTCTGGTGGTGCAGTAGTTAAGAATCCACCTGCCAATGCAGGGGACACAGGTTTGAGCCCTGGTCCAGGAAGATCCCACATGCCGTGGAGCAACTAAGCCCATGAGCCACAATTACTGAGCCTGTGCTCTAGAGCCCGCGAGCCACAACTACTGAGCCTGCGTGCCACAACTACTGAAGCCCACGTGCCTAGAGCCCGTGCTCCGCAACAAGATAAGCCACCACAATGAGAAGTCGGCGCCCCACAATGAAGAGGAGCCCCCGCTCGCTGCAACTAGAGAAAGGCCTGCACGCAGCAACAAAGACCCAATGCAGCCAAAAATAAAATAAACAAATAATAAATTTTAAAAAATAACAAGCAAGCAGAGGAGAAAGAGGACATAGTTTAAAACTCAGAAAAAGCCTTTGATAGAGAAGCTGTTGCAAACTAACTCTGGGTGAATACGGTCCGACTTCGGCTTTATGGAGGTCTTAATCATCTATCATTTGATTTATTGAAGAAACCCCTTAATTCCTTTTCTCTTTCTACTGAGTCCAGTCTAAATTTTGAAGCTGGACATTTTTTGTGATATATCACTGTGCATCTGTCATTCTACTGCTTAGAGTTTTTGAATAGCAGCATTCATCAAAGTGGTTCTCTAAAGGTGATCCCCTTGGGTATGGAGGAAAATATAAAAACATTTACTTTTCTTTTTTTTTTTAATTTTATTTATTTATTTATTTATTTCTGGCTGTGTTGGGTCTTCATTGCTGTGCGCAGGCTTTCTCTAGTTGCGGCGAGCCAGGGCTTCTCTTCATTGCGGTACAAGGGCTTCTCATTGTGGTCACCTCTCCTGTTGCAGAGCATGGCCTCTAGGCGCGTGGGCTTCAGTAGCTGTGGTGCATGGGCTCAGTAGTTGTGGCTCATGGACTCTAGAGCGCAGGCTCAGTAGTTGTGGCTCACGGGCTTAGTTGCTCCGTGGCATGTGGGATCTTCCTGGACCAGGGCTTGAACCCGTGTCCCCTGCATTGGCAGGCAGATTCTTAACCTCTGCACCACCAGGGACTGACTTTTACTTATTTTTTATCATGAAAAATGAGGATTAAATTAGGCTTTACTAGTACTTAGGTATAGATGAACACTGGTACCCTCATTAGATCCACTTGTCAGACTGTGTCATAAATTGTATGTAGTATATCATGAACAAAGAGTGGTGTTCCACTGTACCCCCTCAGTCACTCATTTCCCTTCAGCAGACTGCAACATATTGCAGCTTACAGGTGAATTTTTACAATATCTTATAGAACGGTGTGGAGGGACTTTTGGAAAGTTTGTATAAGAAGGAAATTTACTGGTTGTACTATTCTGACTAGGAGGTATTTGCTGGGTGAGGGGAGGCAAATACTCCTATCCCTTCAGGGTGAAGGTGACATTTTAACAATGAGTGAAAAAGTAGCTACAGTTTGAAAGAAGTTTGTGCCACAGAGAGAGCATTTTGAAAATGGATGTTTTGAAATGTTCCCATCTATATGTGATTTTGACAAAAATGATGCCATCTATTGAAACAGGTAAATCTGCCACTTTTTAAAAAACATTGGAAATAGAATATTTCTTATCTTCCAAATGAAAAGTTCAATAGATTTTGAACCTATTTCTTAAAAATTAAAAAAACATTATAGGGACTTCCCTGGTGGCACAGTGGTTAAGAATCCACCTGCCAACGCCAGGTACATGGGTTCCATCCCTGGTCCGGGAAGATTCCGCATGCTGCGGAGCAGCTAAGCCCATGCACCACAACTACTGAGCCCATGCCACAACTACTGAAGCCTGCGTGCCCTAGAGCCTGCGCACTGCAACTACTGAGCCCATGCACCGCAACTCCTGAAGCCCGCATGCTCTAGGGCCCGTGTTCCGCAACAAGAGAAGCCACCGCAGTGAGAAGCCCACACACCACAACGAAGAGTATTCCCCGCTCACTGCAACTAGAGAAAGCCCACGTGCAGCAACGAAGACCCAACACAGCCATAAATAAATAAATAAACTTTAAAAAATTTATTAAATATTTCCATTAGTTTCCAAGTAAAACTGCTTGACAGCACAGAAGACAGAAGAAAGTTTTATCACCCTTTGAATAGAATTGAAATGATCTAATAAACAGAGCCAATAATATACTACTTTCATTGGGAGTTACATGTCTGTGAGGTTTATTTTCCACCTATAATAAAATCAAACACAAAATCTAAATTTAAAAACCAAACTGCAATAAGACCTAAGATTTCTAAAAATATGAACCATCTTCAGTCACACTGTACTTTTTTTAAAACAAAAAATTGCATCACATGAATAAAATAAATTTTAATTTTAAAAATATTTGTTTTAAGGCATACATTTTGATAACTTTTGACATACTTATGCATCTATGAAACTATCACCACCATCAAAATAGTGAATAAACAGATGGGACCTAATGAAACTTAAAAGCTTTTGCACAGCAAAGATACCATAAACAAGACCAAAAGACAACCCTCAGAATGGGAGAAAATATTTGCAAATGAAGCAACTGACAAAGGATTAATCTCCAAAATTTACAAGCAACTCATGCAGCTCAATAACAAAA
>NC_041217.1:146063642-146068067 GCF_002837175.3 Physeter macrocephalus | reverse complement strand
AGAGAGTGGCATGGACATATATACACTACCAAATGTAAAATAGCTAGCTACTGGGAAGCAGCCGCATAGCACAGGGGGATCAGCTAGGTGGTTTGTGACCACCTAGAGGGGTGGGATAGGGAGGGTGGGAGGGAGGGAGACGCAAGAGGGAAGAGATATGGGAACATATGTATATGTATAACTGATTCACTTTGTTGTGAAGCAGAAACTAACACACCATTGTAAAGCAATTATATTCCAATAAAGATGTTAAAAAAAAAAATAGTGAATATATCCATCATGTCCAAAAGTTTCTGCAGCATCCTTTTATAATTCCTTCCATCTCCAGGCAACCACTGATCTGCTTTCTGTCACTTATAGATTAGTATGAATTTTGTAGAATTTTTATCTAAGTGGAATCACATAGTATGTATTCTTTTTTTGTCTGGCTTCTTGTCCTTTGCATTTCCATGTGAATTTTAAAAGCAGCTTATCCAAAAGGCAACTGGTGGGGGAGGTTGTGCATGAGTGAGGGCAGGGGATATATGGAAAATCTCTGTACTTTTGGCTCAATTTTGCTGTGAACCTAAAACTGCTCTTTAAAATAGTCTTTTTTTTTTTTTTTAAGGCAGTTGGGATTTTGATTTTGATTATTCTAAACGTGTAGATCAGTTAGGGGAGAATTGACTTCTTAATATTGACTCTTCTTACTCATGGGCTATTTCCCCATTTATTTAGACTGTCTTTAATTTCTCTTAACACTGTTTTGTATAGCTCTTGTACATCTTTTGTCAAGTTTACCTCTTAAGTGTTCCATATTTTTAATGCAGTAAATGATATTGCTTTCATTTTCAATTTCTGATTGTTGCTAGTATATAGAAATAGAGTAGATTTTTGTATATTGATCTTATATCCTGTAGCCTTGCTAAACTTGCTTATTATAAGTAACTTTATTGTAGATTCTGTCAGATTTTCTACATAGACGATCATGTTGTCTATGAATAAATACAATTGTTTTTCTTCCTTTCTGATCTGGATGCTTTTTAAAATTTCTCTTTATCGCCTATTTCACTCACTAGATCCTCCAGTACAGTTTTGAATGGAAATAGTGAGCATGGACGTCCTTACCTTATTTTCGATCCTAGACCATTTTGTCTTCACCATTAAGGACATGTTAGCTATGGGTTTGTCATAGATGCCTTTTATCAATTTAAGAATGTTTCCTTCTTTTCCTAGTTTGGAGAAAGTTTTTATGAAAAATGGTTGTTGGATTTTTGTCAAATGCTTTTTCTGTGTCTAATGCAATGATATTACTGTTTTTCTTTTTTGGCCTATTATTATGGTGGGTTTTATTCATTGATTTTTCAGATTTTAAACCAACTTGTATAAACCCTACTTGGTCATAATGTATTATCCTTTTAATATATTGTTGGATTTGATTTGTTGAAATATTGTTGAGAATGTACAATATATTCATCTTTGGCTGGTTTTAGTATTAAGAGTAACGGTAACTTCATACAATGAGTTGGGAAGGATTCCCTTCTCAGTTTTCTGGAAGAGTTTGTGTAGAATTGTTATTATTTCTTCCTTAAATGTTTGGTAGAATTCTCCAGTGAAGCCATCTTGGCCTGGAGTTTTCTTCGTGGGAGGGTTCTAAAGAATAAATTTAATTTCTTTAATAGATATAAGGCTATTCAGGTAATCTATTTCTGAATGAGCTTTGGTGGTTTGTATCTTTAATAAAAATTTCAATTCCATCTAAGTTGTCAAATTAATTGACATAAGCTTTTTCATAATATTGCCTGATTATTCTTCTGATATCTGTACATTCTGTAGGATGTCATCCCTTTCATTCCTGATGTCAGTATTTTGTGTCTTCTCTCTTTTTTTTCCTGATCAATATGTCTATAGTTTATTGATCTTAAAAGATCTGTATATGGTTTTGCTAATTTTCTCTATTGTTTTTGTTTTTTAATTGATTTCTTCAGTTATCTTTGTGCTTTCCTTTATTCTGGGTTTCATTTGCTCTTTTTCTAATTTCTTAAGATAGAAGCTGAGGTCACTGAATTGAGTCATTCTTTTCTAATACAGGTATTTAGTGATATAATTTTCCCGCTATGGAATTGCTATAACTGTTATGATATGGTTTCATTTTTATTTAGTTTAAAATACTTTTCTAATTTCCCTTTTCGTTTCTGCTTTGACCCACAAATTATTCAGAAGTGTGTTGTTTAGTTTCCAAATATTTGGAGATTTTCCAAAGGTCTTTCTGTTACTGATTTCTAATTAAATTTCATTGTGGTCAGAGAACATACTTTATATGTATTGAATTCTTTTAAATTTATTGGATCTTGTTTTATGGACCAGAATATGATCTTTCTTAGTACATGTTCCATGTTCACTTGAAAAGAATGTATATTTTGCTGTTGTTTGGTATTTTTTCCTTAAGTGTTTGGTCAAATTTATCAGTGAAATATCTGAGACTGATCTTTTCTTTTTTGAATGATTATGAATATTGATACTTTCTTTAATAAGTTCTTTTTTTATCCAGTCTTACAATCTCTGTCTTTTAATAGGGGCTTTTAGACTATTTACATTTACTTACTATTGTTGTTGATATGGTTTGGTTTAAATCTGTCACCTTCCTATTTGTTTTCTAATTGTACCATCTGTTTTCTCTTCTTTGCTCTTTTGCTCTTTTATTTGGGGTTTAGTGTTTTTTATTCCATTTCATATCCTTTATTGGCTTGTGAGCTACAACTCTTTGTTATTTAGTGGTTGGATTAGCATTTATAGTATATATCTTTATGACCATACTAAACCACTTCACATATAGTGTAAGAATAATACTATTCCATTTTCACCTCCCAGCCTTTATATTATTATCTTAAACCTTTTTACTTTCATATATGTTATAAACCTCACACCACCATATTATTTTTGTTTAAACATTATTATTTTTAAAAGACATTTAAATAATAAGAAAAAAATCTTACATATTTTCCCATGTAGCTAACTTTTCCAGTACTCTTCATTCTTTTGTGTAGATCTATATTTCCTCCTGGTATTATTTTCCTTCTGCCTAAAGGAAATTTTAAAAATATTTCTTGTCGTGCAGTCTTCTGTTGAGGATTTCATTTGGCTTTTTTATCTGAAAATATCTTTATTTCACCTTTGTTTTTTAAAAATATTTTAAAAATATTTTCACTGGTGCAATGACTTCTGACACTAACTGCCCAGAATTAGGCGAGACTTCTCAGGTTATGGGCACAGTCCTCCACAAAACTATCATTACAAAAAAAACAAAACCAAAAAAAAAAAAAAGAAAGAAAAAACAATCATTACTTTAGACATCCATGCTTGGTGATTCCCAGGCCACCCATAATTCTGACAAATTGGATACAAATTCAAGGGTTCCCACTACCTCCTCAGGTTTAATAATTTGCTAGAATGACTTACAGAACTCAGGAAAGCATTATACTTACAAATACAGTTTTATTATAGCAAAAAGGGTACATTAAGAACCAGCCAGGGACTTCCCTGGTGGTCCAGTGGTTAAGAATCCACCTTCCAATGCAGGGGACATGGATTTGATCCCTGGTCGGGGAACTAAGATCCCACATGCCACAGGGCAACTAAGCTAGCACGCTCTAGGGCCTGCTCACCACAACTGGAGAGCCCACCCGCCACAACTACTGAGCCTGTGCACTCTGGAGCCCATGCGCCACTAGAGAGGCTGCGCACTACAACTACTGAGCCTGTGCACCACAACTAAGACCCAATGCAGCCAAATAAATAAATAAATAAATAAATAAATAAATAAATAAATAAATAAAAGAATCGGCCAAAAAAAGAGACTTATAAGGTGAGATCTGGGAGGGTCCCACGTGTGAAGCTTCCAGTGCCTTCTCTCCATGAAATCTAGATGCATCAATCCCCCAGCACGCTGATGTGTAACAGTGCGCAGAGTATTATTAACCAGGAAAGCTCATCAAAGCTTTGGTGTCCAGAGTGCTCATTGGGGTTTCATTATGTAGGTGTGATTGATTGATTCATTGGCTATGTGATTGAACTCAGTCTCTAGCGCCCCTCCATTCCCTGGAGGTCAGAGTAATATCAGATGGCTTAAAGCCCCAGCCCTCTAGTCACATGATTGATTATCTTATTTGCATAAACTGTCTGGCCCCACCATAAATAACAAAGATACTCCCATCACTTGGGAAATTGCAAAGATTTAGAGGCACATTCCCAGGAACTGGGGACAAATGCCACCAGATTCTTTATTATACAATAGCTGGTATAGAATTCTAGGTTGGGGCTTCCCTGGTGGCGCAGTGGTTGAGAGTCCGCCTGCCGAGGCAGGGGATATGGGTTCGTGCCCCGGTCCGGGAGGATCCCACATGCCGCGGAGCGGCTGGGCCCGTGAGCCATGGCCGCTGAGCCTGC
>NC_041217.1:146060446-146063461 GCF_002837175.3 Physeter macrocephalus | reverse complement strand
ATCCCACGTGCCGCGGAGCGGCTGGGCCCGTGAGCCATGGCCGCTGAGCCTGCGCGTCCGGAGCCTGTGCTCCGCAACGGGAGAGGCCACAACAGTGAGAGGCCCGCGTACCGCAAAAAAAAAAAAAAAAAAAAAAAAGAATTCTAGGTTGGTAGGATTTGTTTTTTTCATTAATTTAAAGATGTTGTTCCATTGCCTTCATGAATTGTTTTCAATGAGAAGTCTGCTATAATCCTTATCTTTGTTTCTCTGTATATAACATGTCTTTCTTACCCCCCTATCCACCTCCGAACTGCTTCTAAGATTTTTCTTTTTATCATGAGTTTTAAGCAATATGATTATAATGTGCTTTGGTATAGTTTTCTTCCTCTTTCTCTCAGGGTTCTTGGAGGTTCTTAGACATGTGGGTTTATAGTTTTTTTTCACCAAATTTGGAAAACTGTCAGCCATTATTTCTTCAAATATGTTTTCTGCTCCCCCACTCTATTCTCCTTTAAGGATTATTAGTCTGCTTGAAGTTGTATCACAGCTCAGTGATGTGCTGGTTTTTATTATTGTTGTTGTTGTTGTTTACAGCTTTTTTTCCTCTTAGTGTTAGTTATTTCTGACATATGTGTGTTCTGTGAATCCCTAGCTTAACTGTGAGCACCTGGAAGATTCATGTTCTTCCCGATAACCATCACTGCACCTGGTCCTTGGAAGGCTGGTCATTGTTTGTAGGATACTCATGTCCGGCAATTTCCTTGAGGCTTTAGCTGGGTGGTTTTGGGAACCAACAAAGGGCATCTAGTTTTACATGTCATGGATCAAACTGAAGGTACTTTTTAATCTCTGAGATAACACTATTTAAAAAGAATAGGGATTTTTTTTTTAAGACCTTGATAATTCTGAGGAGGCCTGATTCTTTTTAAGTCCTGCCTAAGGAAACTGTTGTTCCAAATCACTTTTCTCACACCCTGGTGGCATGTGCCAGCCAGGAGATGGGATAGATTGTAGGAGATAGCCCTAGACACATGGGAAACTCAGAGTTGGTACTAGGTTGAGAGCATAAGGTTGTACACCTCATTGGGGATCCCTGTCAAGGGGATGAGTGGAAGCTGAAAATGCCTCTTCTTCACTAGTTCTCCTAAAGAGAGTGCCTTTATGTAATTGATAAAGAGTTGCTGCATAGGGTAGGGGGGCATTGTTTGAGAGGCTGGTTTTTCCAAGATCAGTACAGAAAGGCAAGTGCTATCCACACCTGCTGAATGGAGATAATGAGAAACACTTGGGTAGCTTCGTGGCACCTTGGAACAGTCATACCCTATACAGGAAATAAACTGCCCAAGAAAAAGCCAGGGCATGGTGAACTACCAGGTCCCTGGTTAGCAGTTCCTCATAGCCAGTGTTGGTTCATAGAGGTGAGCACAGAAGTGGGGAGGTGGGCAGGGATTGGCAGAGTGGTTAGCACATCATAGAGTATGGTGTTTACTTCAACATGATTTTTGGGTAGAGACATGTTGACAGTTCCTCCTAAATACCAGCCCCCAGCTGGAAGTTAGACCAAAGAAGTATGGCAGGCTTAGGTTTGAGAATTGTGGTCATAGCGCTAAGGTAAGCACACAGTTTTGTTCAAAGCTTCTGAGCTATAAGTTTACAAGTTATAAGGAACATGTGAAAACTAATAAAGAGATAGAGATAATTCCTACACTGTGAAGGGGTTGGGCATGCTTTGCAGACTTGGGGGCCTTGTGTATGGACTGTTTAAGGAGCACTGCTCTCCTGAGAACTTCATTTTCGCTTAAGCACACATATTTCTGGGTTAGCCCCTTGGATGCAGTGTGCAGAGATACATGTGCAAGAGACTTTCGGGCCAGGAGTCCCGTTGCCCTTTGAGGAGGGTGAGCGTTTGGCTGTGCTATCTGTACTGCATGAGTTCAAGCCTTTGGAAAGTTGGGTTAACTTGAATAGGCAGATTGGAACCTGAGGTGTTCCAAGGAGGGCAGGTTGCTGCTAGATCTAAAACAGATGTCTGAGAAGCATAGATGGTTACAGGCAACTTGGGAACAAGGGAGAAACCTCTGGGCTGCCAATTCTTTCAAAGAGAGAATCACTAAACTAATGGTGGACCTGGAAAAATAACCATATAATGCTAATTGCCGATGCTAGGGGCTGATTTCTTCCCTGAAGGTTATTATCATCTCAACCCTCCTCAGAAGCAAACCTCACAGAGGATTTCTTTTACTTTCCTTGTCCACAGGTAACAGTCCTTTGGACAGCCCCCGGAATTTCTCTCCAAATGCACCTGCTCACTTTTCCTTTGTTCCTGCCCGTAGGTAAGTTGATAGAAAAAATCCTCTGTGACTAACATGTGTGGCATTTGCATGAATGTCAGTTAAATGTCAGCTTCCTCCTTTGAGGCACTGCCCTTCCAAGTGTGTTACCTTGGTCCACCAGCCATCAAAATTCCTTTCCTGCTTTCCTCGCCCAGGTCATAAACATATTGTTCAAGCTTTGCTTTCCAAACACCGTAGGTATTTGTGTTTGAATGTTCAAATGGGCAAGTAGATATTAGAAGTGAATTTATTTTATAATCTTAAGCACAAGTCCCTGGTTTCCTGAGGGTATGTTCGAAAACATTATACTCTTGACTAAAAGCTATCCTAGAGTGATCGATGAAAAAATGGGTTCTCCTCCCAGGAGGACCCAAAGTTATACTCTTATTCCTCTAACTCAGGTAGTTCCAGGGAACTAGAAGAGGCCATTTATGCCTCCCTCCTTGGTGATAAAGAGACTACCAGGTCTTCACTTATTCTCCCATGAATTTAGAAAGATTTGGTGTGTTGCAGAGCCATGATTGTATTCCTCACATTTCACTTATTTCTGGAAATGATATCAACTTATCCCTGGCCCATGGTAGCAATCCTGACAGTTCAGCCCATTGCCAGGGTATCACCTGGCCTCTGGAGAAGTACTGAGCTGATTGACATGAGTCAATTCATATACCAAGGCTTCTTCTTCTTTTTTTTTTTTTTT
>NC_041217.1:146056460-146060145 GCF_002837175.3 Physeter macrocephalus | reverse complement strand
ACGGGCTTCTCATTGCAGTGGCTTCTCTTGTTGAGGAGCACAGGCTCTAGGCGCACAGGCTTCAGTAGCTGTGGCACGCGGGCTCAGTAGTTGTGGCTCGTGGGCTCTGGAGCGCAGGCTCAGTAGTTGTGGCGCACAGGCTTAGTTGCTCCGCGCCATGTGGGATCTTCCCAGACCAGGGCTCGAACCCGTGTCCCCCGCATTGGCAGGCGGATTCTTAACCACTGCGCCACCAGGCAAGTCCCACAAGACTTCTTATACAAATTATTTACTTTTCAGAACATCTCTAAAATTCTTTCTTGACAGCGTTCACGTTCTTTGACTTGTTTATTTTTATTTTTAAAAATATTCTTGGTTAGAGTCAGTCTTTGGTATTAAGACCTCCAGAAAAATCATGGCTCCAGATTTGGAGCCTCTAATGGTTGGAGAATGATATATACATCTTGAGATCAGAGTATTAGTAGTAGTACTCAGACTACTTTTTTAAAAGAGATAACAGAAAAAGAACAGATTCCTAATTTAACAGCATTAACTCACTGTTAAAATGGCAACCCAGAAGAAATCCACCCCCTTCCTCTCCAGGATTCTATGCAGCTGAAAAGGATGTGGACAGGTTGGGAGAAGTTTGATGGCTGACTTGGGTGCCCCCCTCCTGACCCAATTGCCTTATTCAAAGCAAGTATAGTCAGATGTTGTTCCATGAACTCACCTTTCCTACCCTGTGTAATGTCGTTAGTTAACTAAGGATCCAGATAGGAACACTTACAGTATAGGTATATAATGGATGGATGCATTTGCTTTCCAGCCCAGCTGAAAGTCTAACTTATCTCAGACTTCCTGCCTTGACTGTCTTTGAACTCTAGCCTCAGATTAGGTCTGAGCTGTGACAGTAGGACCTGTGACCGTTCTCTGTAAATGGCATTGAGTCATTTCCCATTTATTCAATAAATATTTGCTGAGTACCCAGTAAACCCAGGCACATGCTGGGTACTTAGTTATATAGTGGGAACAAGACAGACAGAGCCCTAACTTTCTAGAAACTTAGTAGACTTAGTAGAGTCTGTGCACTTGTTGTTCCCTTTGAGGGAATGCTGTTCCCCCAGGTCTTCGCTTAGTTAACTCCTTCTTGTCTTTCATTTCTCATCTTAAATGTCAACTCCCTAGAGAGGCCTTCACTCACCATACAATATAAAGGAGCCCCCTCATCATTCTCCAGCAAACCATCCAGTTTTATTTTCAAACTAGTACTTTTCAATGCCTGATACAGTCACCCCTCGGTATCCAGAGGGGATTGGTTCCAGGACCCTGGTGGATACCAAAGTCTACAGATGTTTAAATCCCTTCTATAAAATGGCATAGTATTTGCATATAACCTATGCACATCCTCTTGTATACTTTAAATCATCTCTAGATTACTTATAATACCTAATACAGTGTTAAATGCTATGTAAATAGTTTTAAATACAGTGTGAATAGTTCCTGGCACGGAGCACATTCAAGTTTGGCTTTGTGGAACTTTCTGGATTTTTTTTCCCCTGAATATTTTTGATTCACTGTTGGTTGAATCTACAGATGCAGAACCCATGGATAAGGAGGGCTGGCTGTAGTTTCTTATTTGTTTTCTGTTTCCTCTCAACCAGAATCAAAGCACCTTTAATTGTGCTTTGATTAACATGCCTTAATATGTTGAAAATATGTCTGCTAGTATATAATAAGCACTCAGTCGGTGCTTATTGATTGAATGAGTGGTGGGGAAGAATAACGAACAAGGAAACAAACAAATATATAGCTATAACCTGTGATAAGCACCGTGAAGGGAAAGAACATGATGCTGCCTAAAAGAGTAGGAAGGGAATGAGGCTGGAGAGTCTGTACTGGGTGGTCATGTAAGGCCTCTCGGAAGGAGTGACTTTTAAGCCAACCTGAGGGATAAGAAGGAGCCTGCCATGTTGGGAGTGAGGATGCAGGTGTGTAGACCAATCCTTGCAGCGGCAATAGCATGTTCCATTGGTGTCCTGTGTCTGCATCATTCCCTGGGCTTTAGGAGTAGGATCAGCCGGGGGCTTTGGGACCTGGTATTACCACCGAGATCCACACAGGTCTGTGCTAGGTGGCCTGAAGTTTGAGTCGTATGTGTGGAAGACAGAACCCCGGGCTGTCCCCTTACCAGACATAGTAGGAAAAGTAGCTAGGTATTGGTGGGGGAGGGGAGGAAGACTTCAACCCTGTGAAACAAGGTACTCAGGAATTGTGTTTCCTATCACTGAAGTTGGGCATGAGCTTTATAGCATCACATTAGTTTGGAATATCACACAAAAGGCAGATTTAATGAAACTCTAGGGATAGACCCATTAGTCACACAATCTCACTACTAACTTACACACATTCGTAAACAAAAGGTTTGTCTCTGCCAAGCTAGACCAAATGCCAGGTGTCAAACAGAGCAGTCTCTCTGGTTCCCTTTGATTCTCACTTTAATGTATGTCTTTTCAATACAGCCATGGCCACAGAGCAGACAGGTAATAGGGGACGTGATGGGGAGAGGGGCTGGGAAACTGCTATGCATGGCCAGACAGTATGGTTTGTGGTTTTATGCTTGGTGAGAACTGGCTGTGATGAGTCTTGTCTGACTGTGGGTATGAACATTTGGCCTTTCATTTCTATCAAAGAGGCCCTAAGGGAGCCCCCTCTACCTGCTGGAACCAAGGCTCCGTGCTCATATGTTTAGAAGGCAGGATTTGCTAAATATTTAGTTCCAAGCTTCTGAGCGTAGGGGCAGGTCACCCTCATTCCCACAACTTTCCTCAGTCACCCAGTGGGATGACCAGGCAGAGGAAATGGAGGCATCCTGTAGTGGCATTTCTGACTCTGGTGGTCCCTGCTCTTCAGTTTACAGAAAAATGGCTACCATGCGGTTGGTTCCCATTTCTGTATGAAGGAGGAAAAATCACCTGTGGAGAAGTGTATCTGACAAGAGTTTGGGAAATGCCTCCCTGAGTTAGACTAGTCCCATCTTTGCTGAGCTCTGTTTTCCTGGAATTGACTTGCTTCCTTGTGTAGAGCTCTCAGGACCCAAAAGAGAGATCAGAGAGAATATCATGTTTGAGCAGCCTCCTGGACATTTCTTTGCCTCTGAGACTAGGTTCCAGCAGGACCGGCTGCCTGGGTGGCATGAAGTTTGAGTCATGTGCATGTGGCATGGAACCCCCGGCTGTCCCCTTACAGAGCATAGTAGGAAAAGCTGCTTGGTATTGGTGGGGGTGGAGAGGAGTGCTTCCAAAAGAGAAGCCCTGGCAAGATTGATTCCTTTTTTTCCTTCTTCCTCTCCATGCCTCCCCGCACCCACCTTTAACTGTGGAGCCTGGAACAATTCATCCAGATCTCTGGGTCTTAATGTGTTCTCTGAAGATTGAGAGTATTGAACTTAACTTCTAAAGGTCCTCCATTGTTAACGTTCTTAGTTTCTGTGGGTCACATCAAAGAAGTTTTTCTCTAACTTCAACCAGAGCAGGCTGTACCCCTAAGCTCCACGAGAAAGAACATTTGTGTTACAACACATCCTGTGGTCCAGGAAAGAATCACTTGTCCATGTTATAAAAGCTTCAAACCAGATACTTGCTTGATCTTTCTTCTCTAAAACAAAGCAGATAACTGTGGTTCTCTGATGAGAGCTTCAGAGCACATC
>NC_041217.1:146029131-146055960 GCF_002837175.3 Physeter macrocephalus | reverse complement strand
GCCCGAAGGAGCAAGCGGAGCCGGTGCAAGGATGGGCAAGAAAGGTGAGCCAGACTTAGCCCAGGGGATCTGCTCTCAGCCACCTAGGTGCTAGTGTGTGCTGGGGACCCCGGCCCTTGGCCCAGTGTGTGCTGTGCCCTGGGCACCAACTCAGACAGCCTCTGACCCCTGTCTCTGCAGCAGAAAAAGGAGCTCCCTGTTCCGGAAGATCACGAAGCAGGCATCCCTACTCCACACCAGCCGCAGCCTTTCTTCCCTTAACCGCTCTTTGTCATCAGGGGAGAGTGGGCCAGGCTCTCCCACACACAGCCACAGCCTTTCTCCCCGATCTCCCACTCAGGGCTACAGGATGACCCCTGAAGCTGTGCATTCAGGTATGAAGGGCTGGTTGCAGAGACAGCCCCTGGGAGGTAGCAGAGTCCTGGGCCCTCTGTGCTTCCCACTCGTCCCACTCTGAAGCTCTCATCCAGCCCACCCCCTTAAGATCCGGCAGTCTTGGGGAGGAGGTGACAGAGGTGGAGGGTGACTTCATTTCTGTAGCCTGGGCTCTGGTTCACTGGTGGAGTAACCTTGATCCTGGGACATTCCAGGCCTAAGCCCTGTTTTGCCCCTCAGTCACTTCCAAGAGCTAACTGCTCTGCCTTTTTGTGTGTGTGTCTCTGTCTGTCTGTCTGTCTGTGTAAAGTGGGGGGAAATTCATCACAGAGCAGCTCCCCCAGCTCAAGCGTGCCCAGCTCTCCAGCTGGCTCTGGGCACACACGGCCTAGCTCCCTCCACGGTCTGGCGCCCAAGCTCCAACGCCAGTACCGCTCTCCACGGCGCAAGTCAGCAGGCAGCATCCCACTGTCACCACTGGCCCACACCCCTTCTCCACCACCAGCAGCTTCACCCCAGCGATCCCCATCACCCCTGTCTGGCCACGGAGCCCAGGCCTTCCCTACCAAGCTTCACGTGTCGCCTCCCCTAGGCCGGCAACTCTCACGGCCCAGGAGTGCGGAGTCACCCCGCTCACCACTACTTAAGAGGGTGCAGTCAGCTGAGAAACTGGCGGCTGCACTTGCTGCTTCCGAGAAGAAGCTAGCCACTTCTCGAAAACATAGCCTTGACCTGCCCTACCCTGAGCTAAAGAAGGACTTGCCACCCAGGGAAGTCAGCCCTCTGGAGGTAGTTGGGACCAGGAGTGTGCTGTCTGGGAAGGGGGTGCCGCCAGGAAAAGGGGTGCTGCAGGCTGCTCCCTCACGGGCCCTAGGAACCCTCCGCCAGGACCGGGCTGAACGGCGAGAGTCGCTGCAGAAGCAGGAAGCCATCCGGGAGGTTGACTCTTCAGAAGATGACGCTGATGAGGGGCCTGAGAACAGCCGAGGTGTACAGGAGCCAAGCTTGGTACCTAACCCAGAAGTGGGCCAGGATCCACTCCTCCGAGGAGCAGGAGCAGGAGAGGGTGAGGAAGAGGATGCCTTCTTGCCCAGGGATCCCAGGAGCCAGGGCCCAGTGGTCCCAGGCCTACTGACAGGGGTCACACTGGGATCTCCCAGAATGGAAGGCCCTAGTGTCCCCCAGAAGAGGCTTGGGATCCTACAAGCCTTTGAAGAGGCTGCCAGCTCCTCATCATCAGCCCCCAACCTGGGTAGGGCTGGACCCACAGACCCCATCCCCCCTGAAGTCTGCTGGAAGGCCCAGCACCTCCACACCCAGGCACTAACAGCACTTTGTCCGAGCTCTTCAGGACTCATCCCCAACAGTTGCTCCACTGCCTCCACCTCTGGAGAGCTGGGCCTGTGGTCCTGGAAATTCACTGTTGAAGGCCCTGACAGGGCATCCCCAACCAGAAAGGCAACAATGAAAGATGGACTGGCCAGCTCCCAGGATTTGGAAACTACAACTCCAGTCCACCCTGCAAACCTGTCTGCCAGACAGGAGGGGAAGTTATGGCCACCCAGTGCCCCTGGGCTGGCCCATCTACCTTGTGAGGTTCCTAGCCAGAGCTGGCTATGGGAGCCTGAGTGTACACAAAGAGAGGAAGAGGAGCCAGCCCTGGGTATCACCAAAGTGCCTGATGCCTCAGGTGACAGGAGGCAGGACATTCCATGCAAAAGCTGCCCCCTCACCCAGGAGCCTGGGCCCAGCCTGCTCCAAAAGGGCCGAGACCCAGGGGGCCCTCAGAAGCATCAGGACTTGGCATTGGCACCCGATGAGCTTTTAAAGCAAACATAGAGGTTGTTTGCCATTTCTTGCACTCAGTCCTGTGTAATACACGCTCTTGGAAACTATCTTTATGTCTTTGGCTTTTTTCTTTCCTTCAGTCAATACAAATGTAACTTAAGGTCCTGTGTTGCTGCTGAGAATGTAATGATGAATGAGACACTGTTGTGGGAGGGTGCCTAAGCCAGCTAGGCTTCCCAGAGACTAGGGCATCTGAGCTCAAACCTGGAGGACAGATGATAGGTAGTAGTTGGCTAGGTTAGAAGAGTGGGGATAGTGTGAGAAAGAATGTCCAGACAAAGAGTACGGCACTTGCCATACACCTGGCATATTCAAAGAGCTGAAAGTAATTCAAACTGGAAATGGGTCTAGTGAGTTAGGCGAGGGCAATATCTGAGAGTCTTCTAGGAGTTTAGACTTTCTGTAGGTGATGGGGAACCAGAGAAGGCCATGTAGCAAGTAATATTCCTGCTTTATAGAGAAGGGAACTCAGGTTTTCAGACATTAACGTGAGCAAGATCATATGGCTCTGGGCAGGGCTAGGATTAGAATCTAGGTCTCTCTTGACTCTAGAACCCACATTTATCTCCTAATTTGGAGTGCTCTTAGCCAGTAAATGAGAAAAAGAGGTGGAGGGAAGTAAAGACTTGAACTTGGGATATATTTAATTTGAGGTACTTTTGGGACATCCAGAAGTTTGGGTGCATGGGTCTGGAACTCAGTAGGGAAATCTAGACTGAAGTTAGAAATCTGAGAGCCATCAATGTGTCAGTAGTAATGCACTAGCATTTAAGGCAAAGAAAGAAGACATCGAGGAAGAGTCATAAAATCCAAAAGTAAAGAGATTTTAAATGGAAGGAGAGCTTACTTGGTAAAATGCTGAGAGGCCAGGTGAAATAGAGAAACTGCCTTCCGTATTTAGTCATAAACCCTTAATGTTTGTAGCCAGTCAGCCCTTCTTGGGCTGTTGTCAGGTAGGCCTTAGCACTGGATATGGACATTGCTGACGTGGGCAGCCCCCAGTGGGTAGGACTGCAGTTGGTGAGTGGGTGGGTGGTGTGGAAGGGACAGGGAGGACAGCTGTGGGACCATTGTTGTTGGAGGAGTCGGGAGATGATGGCATCCCAGGGACAGGAGGTAGGGCTGTGGTAGAGGGCCTCCATGGTGATGCAGGACTCGCCAAACTGCTGTCTTGCACTGACTGTTCTGTAATCCAGTGCCTAGGTCAGAAGGAGAGGCATCAAGAGGCCTAGAGACAGGAAAACGCCTCTGGGTACTGGCTGGGCGTGACATGCATCCTGCAGCTCCTCGTCACCCTGCGTGGGGAAGGCTGTGGCCGCCAGAGGGCGCACCCTGCCTGTGGTGGCAGATGTCTGGCCCCTCAGCCTTCCAGGCCCCTCTTGAACCTCCCTTCCTCCTTCCTTCAGTCATTCACTGACGGCAGATCCTTGGACAGCCTGTCTGGGACACTGGGAACACAGGTAACTAGTTGCCTGGGGCAGCCCCCCGTGTAGGTCAGGATCTGGTTAGAAGCACCATACCATAGGTGAAGGGGGAGGTGCGGGCACATCTTGCAGCAGTTCCTGGGAGAGAGGAACTGCCCCCCTGGGGGGTTGGAAATGGGGGGAAGGAAGGGGTTTGAGAAGAGTAGGCACAGAGGTGCTAAGCACCCTGTAATGCTTAGGGCAGCTGCCCCAAGTGCCAGTGGTGCTCCCCTTGAGAAACACTGCCAGATTAGCCTGACAGGAGGAGCTTCTGGAAGGTAATTCTGGGAGTGGTATAATCAGATTTAGGTTTTAGGAAGATCACTGGCCGCAGTGTAGAGAGGCCCAATTGGAGTAAGCCGACCAGAGAGAAAATGATGTAGTGACCCCTTGTGGTGGTCTAAACTAGGATGGCAACAATGAGGAGGTGTCCCCAGAAGGAGGGGAAGTGTAGGGAGCTGGACGCATAGATCTGGCAGCCATCAGCCAATAGGTGGTAATTAAAGCCATAGGAGAAGATAGGGATTGTACAGAGGACATGTGCAGAAGGAAAAAGGAAAAGGTCCAAGGCATTGGGGTTAGCTGAGTGGAGGGAGCCAAATGAAGAGTAACTGAAGTAGGGGATGAGATCCTGAACTTGGGAGAAGCCAGATGATTTTAAGAATTTTGTGATTTACCATAGGAGCAATTGAAAGTTATTTAATGGTTTTACCCAAGTTCAGATTTGGGTGTTTGTTTTTTTAAATTTTTTGGCTGTGTTGGGTCTTTGTTGCTGCGTGGGCTTTCTCTAGTTGTGGCGAGCAGGCTACTCTTCATTGTGGTGCACAGGCTTCTTATTGCTGTGGCTTCTCTTGTTGCGGGGCATGGGCTCTAGGCACGTGGCTTCAGTAGTTATAGCACACAGGCTCAGTAGTTGTGGCTCGTGGGCTGTAGAGCGCAGGCTCAGTAGTTGTGGCGCACGGGCTTAGTTGCTCTGTGGCATGTGGAATCTTCTCGGACCAGGGATCGAACGCGTATCCCCTGCATTGGCAGGCAGATTCTTAACCGCTGTGCCACGGGGAAGTCCCTTTTTGGTGTTTTGTTTGTTTTGTTTTGAGTTTAGTTTTTTTGTTGTTTTTGTTTTTTGTTTTTAGTTCCCCGACCAAGGATTGAACCTGGGCCCTGGCAGCGCAAGTCCGAGTCCTAACCACTGGACCACCAGGGAATTCAATTCCCCAGATTTCTATTTTGAAAAGATGACTATGGTTGCTATAATGAAAATGAATTTAAGGGAGCAAGAATGATAAAAGGGAGGCCTTCCAGTATTGTTAGAGATAGTGAAAGAGTGAAGTTGGAGAGAAAAGTAGGGTATCTTTGCTATTTAGAAAGTAAAATTGATATGGGTTGGTGGTGGGTTTTATGTAAACACAAAGCAAAGGTATCAAAGATGATGGCTACATTCCTGACCTACATAACCAGATGCATTGTGTATTTCCATTCACTGAAATATGAAATAATGAAAGAACCAGGGCTACGTGGTGACCCTGCATTCAGTATGTTGCATGTGAGGTACCTCACAACATAGGTCTGGACAGGAGAAACAACGATGGGTATAATTGGCCTAGAGATGGTAGGTGAATTCATGGATGTGGATAAAACTGCCAGGGAAAAAGGCATAAGTGAGGTGGCCAGAGGAGCCCAGGAGACTCAGAGTTCAGGAGAATTAAAAGGAACAGTCAGAGATGCAGGAGGAAAACGAGATGATCATGGAGTCAACGGCAGAGTTTTTCACAGAGTAGTCACAACGCTGGTTACTTAAGACATCAAGGAGAGCAATTTCAGGTAGTGGTGGGACCCGTACTGAAAAGCTTGAGGAGGTGAAGAAATAAAGACAGACTTAGATGTTTTTTTAAAAAGGTTAGGCTCTGAAGAGATAACGGATTGAGTAGAGACTGAGCAAGTGGAGTGAGAGACAGCCAACCATGTTTAAATGGATCATCCAGTTGAGAGGAAACAACAGAGAACTCACAGGAGATTCCTGAGAAGATGGGAGAAAATAGGATCCAAAATACACGTGGAGAGACTAGCTTATAGTTGGAGGAGGGCTACCTTTTGTAATTTGACAGGTGAGAGGGAGAGGAGTTATGTGGATGCAGACCAGTTATAGGTTTGGTGGTAGGAAGGTAAGGGAACTCATAGCCAAGCATATGTTTACTCATTAAGTAGACAAAAAGTTTGCAGTCCTGTGGGACACCCAAGGCCCCATTTGAAATATCGCGCCAGCAGGTGGAGTTCAGAAGAGAGGACTGGGCTGGAGATAGATAGGAGTTTGAGCATCCCATGCCGAGAGTGGGAAAAACTCAGAATTAGGGGAAACCATCCGTGGTTCCTAGCAGTGGCCTTGAGGGTGCTATGTAGCTAAGTGCAGTGGGGAGGAAGGACGTAGGCAAGGTCGTTTAGAACAATAGATTATTGCCCTTCAGTCTGATTTGTAATTCAGTACACACGTTAGTGGGGCCTGAGTGACAAGGATGAGAACTGCAGTGCCCTTTGCCCACAGTGCTGGTCACATGTGTGCTGATTATGTTCCCAACATGTAGGAACCTCAACAAAGAGGGTGACGGCCAGGGGCAACAAGAGGACAGACAGACTGTAAGACAGCCCACACCCCTGCCCCCACAAAAGAGCATGCAAACACACTGCTGGGCAGAGACAGGTATTAAGAATCAATTAAGTGGCCTTTCTAATAGGAATGGGGTGAGGACAAAAGGGCTCTCACGTTTAACTTTATCAGGGTTAGTTTCTGAGTCTCCCTGTGTGCTGTGTTGGTGGACAGGATTCTGGCATCATGCCTGACAGGCTTGACTTCCTCTTCAGGGGAAGAAGAGAGCCTCTAGTAACCCCAATTCAGCCCCAGGACTGATCTTGATCTTTTGGTGCCATGGCAGAGAAGGTTTGGGAGCTTCGGGGCTTTTCAATACCCCAGTCCTCTTCCTTTTGCCCCCCGCCCAGCCCACCCCTCCATAGCATGAGAACAAAAAGGTGCTTTATTGCAATGTCTTTATTGTATTACTGGAGCAAGTTGGCCAGACTGTCCCCACTTGGGGAAGGTAAAAAACAAAAGACCAAAAAGTATCTCCCCTCACCTTCCCCCCACCCTCCCCCACAACTGCACAGCAATGTCTGAACACACCTGGTGACAAGAACAATTTGCAAAAGTGGTCTAGGAACTACATTATGAATTGTCCCAACACAAGACATACAGTTGGCTTCCTTGTAAATCCGATATTTTTACGTAACTACATGAATTTTTTTGACTACACCAAAGACAACAGAAGAATAGGTTTTTCACGAGTAACAACAGGGCACCAAAGTCACATGCTGGAGTTTGTAAGGAAACAAGGTTGTCTGTCACAAGTGGCTGGAGCTAGAGCAAGGCTGAGCAGTTGACAGCAGAGGGCCCAGCCAGGCCCCCATCTGGACCCTCTGCTTTGAGGCTATTGAAGCCTCACACAGATCTACTAAGGAGTCTTAAACTGGCAAGAGACCACCTTGAAAAACCAGTAATTGCCCAGATGCAATTCTTGGCCTAAGAGGACCCATAAGGCTGGTTCCTTGCTGCAAGAGGAGACCGGTGGAAGACACCACATTGGCTCTCAGAGCTTCTGCAAAGCACTTGAGGGTCCAAAATAAGCGGGGATTCCATCGAGGCTTGGAGACAGGGTAGGGGCGGTAATCAGAAGTCCTCAACCTTGACCATATCAGTGGTAAGGACACCACTAGCCTATACAGGCCTGAGGCATGGCCAAGGCTTAGTTAGCATCTATGGCCAGATGGAGACAGAGCATATTGTTCTGTGATGAAAGCTCGACCTGGAAAAGATAGGCCTCTGACCCGTGTCCAGCTAGCCTCAAGCTGCTTCCGTGTTGGTGGCCAGCTTCTCTAGCCAGGAAAACAATGAGCCCCTCTGGTCTTGGTCTGTCTCTTTCTTTACCCTCTGCCTCACTGAGGCTGCAGTTAAGATGCCAAGAGAGAATCCCAGGGCCCAGATCATGGGATAACACACAGAGCTAGGTTCTGATGAAGGAGGCCAAGACCTGCTGCCAAGACCATGGAGTAAAAGAGCTGCATACTACCCCTCCAAGTGGTTAGCAGACTGGTCCCTATGCCATTTCCACTGGTCAAGATCAAGCAAATCACATGGCAACTACTCAGAAAAGATACTTTCCAACTTCTCAAATGATCCCTAGGTCTTAGTTCCCACAAAGCAACAAATTCAGTAATGAAAAACAGGAAAGAAAAAAGTGAAGGAATGTATGACTTAAAAATGAGTAGCCATTCTCCACAAGCCAGCCCAAGTGTAAATGGTAGATGGCGCTTGCGCTCTCCCTGCACACCCTTAATGCTGCCTGATAAGGAGCAACACATGGTTCATCCTCATTCTTTTCGTTTAAGAGATATCCAGGACACACTAAATCTTAGTACCAGAAAGAAGGGATTCCTTGCACCCAATCTTGAGCATCTAGCTGCTTAAGCAGGTTCAACAATCTGGCAATATGGGGAAGGGATTTCAGCTGGCTATCAACTAGTTAAGGGCTTAGGTCAGAACAGTGACACTGGAGGGGGTTTCATTTGTCTGCCTCACCCAATCCTGAAACTGCAACGTAACCAAGGAAAAGCCAAAGATATGCCCCTTTTCTTTCTATCTTCACTGTTAGTAACTCTGAAGGTTCTCCCCCAAATTTTTAATCTATGTCTATTTCTATGTCATGGTCCATTGTAGATCGTGTCACCAAGATAAGTGCTCAGGGAAAGCAAAATTTGTTTCTTTCATCCCCAAAGCTAGAATTTCCCTGGGTGTAAACCTTATTTATTCACCAAGACTCAGATAATGACTTCTGTAGCTCAGCCAGGATGCCTGACTGCACAGCTTTGGACTCAAAACAGCTGACTCATTCGAGCCTATTATGGCTCTAGGATTGGCTCAGAGGCAGCTGGACTCTATTTGTCAAACGAGTGTTGACTGAGGAGGGTGGAGCATAATGGAGGTAGGAGTAGAGGCTGCCTCCAGCTCCATTTGCCCAGCTTCACTCAGCTGGAAGGCTTAAATCACATGAAGCAGAAGATTCCTGGCCTAAAATCAGGGCTACTGGAGCATGAGGACAGTCTGTGCACATCATCTTAACGGCAGGATCAGAAAAAAGGCAAAGAAAAAAGCTTCCAGATGGCTTCGGCTAACACTCTAAACTCCAAGCCATCCCTTCCTCTCCTTGCAAAAGTTTCAGAAACCACTGTATGGAAGCACATGGGTAATGTGGTATGACCCTCGCCCTGGAAACCAGAGCCCTTGGGCCTGTGATTTACTGAAGTCCCTGACCGCAGTCTGGCTCCCTTCCAGCTACAGCCTTAGCCACCTATGGCTCCCCTGGGCCCTACCCAGCAAATGACAGGAGATGATGGGAAATTAAACCATGTTGACTATTTCTGCTGGGCATTTAAACTTGGGGAAGCACATATAAGAATGTTGTTCTACATCATTATTTGGTATATCAAGCCATCTAAAAGCACTGGATTGCACCTTTTCTTTACTCATACACACAAGTTACAAAGGTTTCAAACAACAGATCATTCTTTAGGCTAAGGAAACACCACACAAGTACCAACTTCATTTTATGATTCAAAGCTCACCAGCCCACAAAAAGAACACTATTCCTCATCTCAGAGAAACAAGGGCAGGGCAAAAGGAGTTACACTGACCAATTTTAGTGTTTGCTAAAACTAACAAATTCTCTAGTTTTACTTTCAAGTTTTGGTACAGAAGTGTGCATTCAGATACTAGTGCCGCCTTCTTCCATCAGACCTTAGTCTGGCAACAATCGTTTTGCTGGGATCAATTTGGTTTCTAAACATAATGCTTCTTTAAAGGGAGGAGCTACTGAGATGCTGACGCCTAAACAATGTTGGTTAAGTACTTCAGTTGAAAGTTTTTTACCCATGGATTAAGATTCTTTAAATGAAATCCCAAGCCTCCCCATTTTCCTTTGGTTGTCTTTTTCACCAAATGCCATTCTACCACCGAACCAAAACCACTGCCTTGTTGGGAGGAAGAGAGAAGGGCCATGCCCCACCACACTCTCAGAGCAACATGGCCTCTCAGAAGAGGACATGGACTCCTCAGAGGCTTCCAGATATAACCCTCACCCCCATCAGGCCTAATGTGTTCTGTTGAGGGTGGCTGGCTAAATAAAACAAAAACCCCAATGAAACAGACTTTCCAAAAAACAGCATCTGTTCCCAGCTTCCTATGTCAGTGCAGCGGTGAGTCCCAGAGAACCCCAGGCCCCGTATGCCCCCATTCTGGCCGGCTGCTGCTCGGCCTCTCCACTTCACATTCACAGAATCACTTCTTGTGCAAAACAAGCAGTCTACGTAGAAAGAATGCCCTCATAGTCTAATAAAAACTGTAGAAAAATCGCTAGAGAGCCACCGCTCTTCCCACTCCCTCTTTATCTGCAGAGTGAGGGCATCTGTGCGTGGACAGGGTAGGCAAGCCTGACGTTGAGGGAGTCATTGTGCTGGACGAGGGATGTCTGCTGGTAATGGAGCACCAGCTCCTTCAGTGAGCTGTACAGGTTGTAGGGCTCTGCAAAGCCATAGCCCCGAGCAGTGCTGTAGATCACGCAGTGCTTCACTTCCCCATCAGCACTGCAAAGATACAACACACAAACACCACAGGGAATTAAGGCAGATAGCAACAGATAAAGGGACCCTTAATAAACAGAAGTCTGAGAGCAGTTGTTCTGCAAAGGAGAAGCAGAAGCTTTTTGTCAGTCAAAGTTTGTATGATATCACACCCATGTGTCCCCCCACGCCTACAGACTTGTCACAGAGATACCCTTCATTTTCCAAGACCTGGTAGCTAAAATGGATGGCTGCATTTAATCACTCAGCTCTGGACCTCCATTAGGCAAGAATGCACTGCAGGGGGCAAAACAAACCAAAAAAAAAAAATTAAGTGTGCAAATCAGTGGTTTTTAGAATATTCATAAGGTTGTGCAACAATCACCACTATCTCACTCCAGAGTATTTTCATCACCCTAAAAAGAAACCATGTATCCATTAGTAGTCACTCTGTATTCCTCCCTCCCCCTAGACCAGGGCAACCACTAACCTACTGTCACTATGGATTTGCCTATTCTGGACATTTCATATAAATGGAATCATACAGTATCACTCAATCTTTTGGTCTGGCTACTTTCACTTAATACACCATTTGCAAAGTTCTTCTGGGTGGTGGCATGTATTGATACTTCATTTCACCTCATGGCTGAGTAATATTCTATTGTATGGATATGCCACAATTTGGTTGTCCATTCATCAATTGATGGGACACCTGGATTGTTAACACTTTTTGGCTATAGTAAATAGTCATGTACAAGTTTTTGTATGGACACGGGTTTTCAGTTCTCTTGGATGTATACCTATGAGGGGAACTGTTGAGTCATAAGTTAAGCTTCTTGGGAATTCCCCAGAGGTCCAGTGGTTAGGACTCAGTGCTTTCACCGCCATGGCCCTGGGTTCAATCCCTGGTCGGGGAACTAAGATCCTACAAGCTGCGTGGCATGGCACCCCCCAACCCCACCAAAAAGAAAGTTAAACTTGAGAAACTGCCAAACTGTTTTCTGAAGTGGTTGCACCATTTTAAATTCCTGCCAGCAGTGTATGAGGGTTCTAATTTCTCCAAATCCCTGTCAACACTTGTTATTGTCCATCTCTTTGATTACCGTCATCCTTGCAGTATCTCATGGTGGTTTTGATTTACAGTTCCCTAATGACTAATGACATTGAGCATCTTTTCATATGCTTATTGACCATTTATATATCTTCCTTAAAGAAATGTCTACTTGAATCCTTTGCCCATTTTTAATTGGGGCACTTGTCTTTTTATTATTAAGAGTTCTTTATATATTAGACACTAGTTGCTTAGATGATATATGATTTGCAAATATTTCCTCCCATTCTGTGGGTTGTCTTTTTTACTTTCTTGATAGTGTCCTTTGATGCACAAAGTCTTTACTTACGGTGAAGTCCAATTTATCTTTTTCTTTTGTCGTCTGTGTTTTTGATGTGTAAGAGACCACTGCCTAATCCAAAGTCACAAAGATTTATACCTAATCTTTTCTCCTAAGTGTTTTATCTTTTAGCTCTTACATTTAGTTCTATGATACATTTTGGGTCTTTTATAAAATATTTATTTATTTTTGGCTGCGTCGGGTCTTAGTTGCAGCACACGGGATCTTTTCTTTGCAGTGCGTGGGCTTCTCTCTAGTTGCAGCGCGCAGACTCTAGCTGTGGTGCACAGGCTTAGTTGCCCTGTGGCATGTGGGATCTTAGTTCCCCAACCAGGGATCGAACCCACGTCCCCTGCATTGGCAGGCAGATTCTTAACCACTGCGCCACCAGGGAAGCCCTCCTCAATTGTTTTCTATTCTCTATTTTATTTACTTCTGTTCTAATCTTTATTATTCCCTTCCTTTTGCTCGCTTGGGTTTAGTTTGCTCTTCATTTTTTAGTTTCTTAAGGTGAAAGAAGGGTAGGTTATTGATTTGAGAGCTTTTTTAATATAAATGCTTACAGTTATAAATTTCCCTCTTAGCACCGCTTTAGCTGCATTCCATAAGTTTTGAATTTTGTGTTTCTCTTTTTTTCTTTTTTTTTGTGGTACGCAGGCCTCTCACTGTTGTGGCCTCTCCCATTGCAGAGCACAGGCTCCAGACGCGCAGGCTCAGCGGCCATGGCTCACGGGCCTAGCCGCTCCGTGCCACGTGGGATCTTCCCGGACCAGGGCACGAACCTGTGTCCCCTGCATCGGCAGGCAGACTCTCAACCACTGTGCCACCAGGGAAGCCCCATGTGTTTCTCTTTTTAACTCGAAGTATTTTCTAATTTCCCTTGTTTTCTTTTTTTGATCTATTGGTTATTTAGGGGTGTGTTATTTATTGTCCACATTTGTGAATTTCCCAAATTTCCTTATTTTTACTTTCTAATTTCTTTCCATTGTGGTTACAGACAACATATTTTGTATGATTTCAACCCTATTTATTGAGACTTGTGGCCTAACCTGTAGTCTAGCCTGTTTAATATTTCATGTGCACTTGAGAAGAATGTGTATTCTGCTGTTGTTAGATGGAGTGTTCTAGAGATGTCTGTAGGTCTAGTTGTTTTATAGTGTTGTTCAAGTCTTCTGTTTCCTTGTTGATCTGTCTAATTGTTCTATCCCTAATCAAATTTCTTACCCCAAATGGCAATAACAATAAGGATCAAAAGTGCTCACTACCTAACTCCTTAACCTAGTGAAACACACATATTGTTGGCTCTAGCCTGAGAAGGCTGTAGAGTTAAGCAATTTCTTCTTAGGCTTCTTTATAATGTCATTTACAGAAATTAAAATGGAAAAACAGGTGAGTTTTATGCCTTGACTTCCTACTACATGATCACTTGAATTCTGCTATGAGAGTCTCCTTAAAAACTGAACTTATTCACATCCCTAACTTCAGCAAATGTCCTGAGTAAACTGAGAAATCACTGTAAGCAGGCTTTCTGTAGCTGGAGTTGCTAGCAAACAAGTGGAAGTCTGTGATGCCAGACTCTTCTGCTTCCATTCTCTCCCAAAGTGAACCCCAATATGATATATTACTGCAGTTGGTTTTCACAGGCAACAGAAATCCACACTGCTGTGGACTTGAGTCTGGTTAAGTCTGTGGCTAAAGGAAGGAGAAGGAGAAAAAGAATACAGCTCCCCAAGATAGTCAAGCTGCTCCTTGGTCTCCCAGAAATTAGCTGAGCTGCTGAGCTGCTGAGCAGCATTTTCCACCAGGCAAGTCTTTAACCCACAGGCTGCCACCCAAAGACCTAGATAAGAGTGAGGGACTGCTAATACGCTGGGCTTATTGTCTTCCTTCTTCTTATTGTTCTTAAAAGATCTCAGATCCTGCAAGAGCCATCTTCTCCTGCCATTTCCACTCAAATAAACTTGAGTATCTGAGGCCAGGTCAGAGAGAAATGAAATGTGTCAAGTAGCTCTATTTTTGGATAATACTAATCCAATTCCTGCCTTACTTTTCGCCCTTAGATGTCCCACTATTCAATATCCTTTCAAAGTCCAGCTCAAATGCCACCTCTTCCACAAAATCTCCCAACCCTCTTTCTCCATCAGAATTAGTTCTTCATGCACACAGCCTACTAGTGATACCTATGTCACAGTGATTTTATTTATCTTGGATATTTAACTGTGAAATGAAGAAAGTGTGGTGCAAAAGAAAAATGTGGGCTTTGAAACCAGGTATAGTTGGATTCAAACTCTGACTGCATGACAGAGACAGACCACTAAGGACAAGATGATCATGTAAAGCACTAAGCATTCTGTTAATATGAGTGTCTTTTGTCTATCCTCATCACTTCGTCCTCTTTGAGGGCAAAATCATTTTGTCATCTTTGTTTGCCTTCTGGCATGTCCATCAGCAGCATCGTTATCATAATAATATTAGTAGATAACATTTACTTATCATGTTCCAGCACTGATCAAAGTATATTAAATCACATATATTAACTCAAGTAATACTTTAAAAACCCTTAAGTAGATATTATTATTATCCTTATTTTACAAATAAGGAAACTAGGCAAAGAAAGTTTAAGTAACTTACCCTAGGTCACATATCTGGTAAGTGGTAGAGTCAGGATCTGAATCCTGTATATCTGGCCCCAAAGCTTGCTCTCATGACCATCATACTATACCTCCACTCTAGGTATGGTCTTTGTCAATGAAAACAGTTGCCTTTTTAAGGAATATATATATATAACACTTTGGCAAAATCTCACTGAGGCATGATTAATTGTCCCCAGAATTTCACTTTCCATTAGAAGGAAAATAGGCTTTTCCAAACAAAGTCATAAGATCATCTTACAGAAAACATCCAACATTTTCTATCACTACCTCAACAGAATACTATTTAAGTACAAATTTTAGATAGTTTTTCTTCTGAAGTAAAAACAATTCTGTTTAATCAAGCCTTCCTTAATATGACAATGAAGGCCAAGTTAGGCAAGCAGGAGACTACTAAAGAATTAAGTGATCTTTTCAACTGAAACTCTCAAATTACTTTTCACAGATACCTAAAATCCAATAGCAACAATGCAGGGCCTAGTCTGCTTACCATTTAAATTAAAATTCCCGAAATAATTTCAGATGGTATTTCTCTTAAAGCAACTAACTGTTTTCTTTGTATTAATATTAATGGTCTAAGCCATGGTTCCTCATTTTACTGTACTTCAACTAATATGATCTGAACTTTAGGAGGGGTTGATTTTCTATTAATCAATGCGGAAGTTTTCAAAAGGTTATACCCCCAGAGAAGACTTACACCACAGAGCAAGCATAACATCCTTTCTTGCTACTCTCACGAATTAAGAATGCACCATCAGGTTTCCCATAAAGCAAGTCCTCTGCTTGTACTCGATTGATATCCTCAACAAACCAGGTTTTCTCATCATAATGGGGCAGGTTTTCATCTTCCTCATTGATAAAATAAGTCCTAAAAATTAAATGTTAAAATATTATTCTAACGATCAGTTTACTTTTATATCTAAAAGCAAATTCACGAATAAAACTCTTCTAAATCTTTAACCACAAAATGACAAAGTGGAATCGCAATTAGTTGGATTTTTTTTTAACAACTTCGTTATTTGCTATCATGCAGAAAGCACAGAATTCACATGTCTCATCCAATAACCTGACACATGAATGTCTGAATGAGCAATGCTTAAGCATCCAGGTTTCATATGGTTCAGCAGGTCTTTGAACTCAAGTGCCTATAGGGTATTCTTGCGGCAATTCAATTTAAAGAGGTGCAAAGTTCTTGATTCAAATGTCCTCAAGTAACAAAGAGAACCAGCACTCAGTATGTATTAAGAAGTCCCATGTCTTATCCTGGAAACAAAGCCCTCTGACAGAAAGGTACAGAGAGAACTTACTCAGCAGCATCCTCATTCTTGATTCCCAGCCAGGCATTTAGGCGCTTCTGTCTTACTCCTTTGTGATTGAGCCACCTGCCAGAGGGAAGACACCAGTGTCAGTGTCTATGCAAACTCTGCCTGGACAAAGTAGACACGTCCAAGCCAACCAAACTTCCAGGGTCCAGGAACTTATTTTCCCCAGTCCCACTAAGAATGGCCAGAGATTTCCCTAAACTTGTTTCTCCATTACTTTTCCTTCAACTTTTTGCAAAAAGGCAGAAACACAGAAAGCTACTTGAAATTAGGCACTTCTCTCACTTTTCACTTTCCTTTTCTAGAAGGTTATATAACCACAAGCACACATATACTTGCACTCAAACACAATGGGACACTTGTTTCTGAAATCATTAGTTAGGTGAGCATGGTGTCACATTTGCAATCTCCACTAAGCCAGAGTATGCAATCCCTCACTGGCCTACTACATTCAGTTAAATTCTAAAACAGAATTTCAAGGTCTATTTTTGCACCTAAGCAAGCCACAAGAAATTCAGGGTGGCAATCTGAGTAATTAATACAAATCTACTTCATCATCAGGTAAATCACAGTATTTCAAAATATACCAACATTTTAGACATAAAATGAAATAAACCATTTCATCTCATGCCACTGAGATGGACGATGGCCTAAAACTTCAGTGGAGTATAAAAACTCTTTCATTCATCACCATCCTCCAACCAGGCCCCTGATCATTCAAGTGTCATCATAAACATCTCAGGGAAGACTACCCTACATTGTCCCGACTAAGGCAGTCCACCAGTCACTCTACACTTTTATTTTATCATCTTCACAGTACTTGCCTGCAATTCATTTTTTTTAATGGTTTTTTTTTTGTTTTTTTTGTTTTTTTGGCCACGCTGCGTGGCTTGTGGGATCTTAGTCCCCAACCAGGGATTGAACCCAGGCCACAGTAGGGAAAGCGCTGAGTCCTAACCACTGGACCACCAGGGAACTCCCTTAAATTCATTATTTTCACTTGGTTATGTTTGTCTCCCCAGCTAAAATGTAATAAGCTGCTTTAAAGAAAGGGATCTGTCCTGCTCATGGCTATTCCAAATGCTGAAAACAGTGCCAGCACATGGTAGATATTCAATAAATAGTCAGTAAATATCTGTAGGTGGGCCACTTTTAACAAAGTCTTCAGAGTCAACTCCAAGGTCATCTTGTATCTCCCTCTGACCCCAAGTACACTAGATAACTTGGCATCGCACCTAATTTTAAAGTTCTTTTAAGACAGATTACACAGCCTTTCTCAATAAGACATGTTCTTCTGTTAACCTGGATTTCATTTTGTATGCTTAGTGAAACTGGAAAACAACATATGATCTTGATAGAATTTATTTAGTAACAAACCCCATCCTACACTGTCACTTCTCTTAGCAAAATATCCAGATACCCTCCTCTAAACACTCTTAACATCCAAAGTTTTCTATCCTTGAAGAACTGATCTTTCCTTTATTAAATAAAGAGACAAGCACACGGGGTAAAAGGCTTAAAATGAACAAACTGCACCACATTTTCTCTTGAGTCCCCATTTTCTTGTAAACCACCAACCTCTGTAAACTGAGCCTCCCTTTCTGCCACAAGGAATGTTAAGACACCCAGGAAAATCCAGACGAAAGAGAATATTTTGGTTCACACTCTATCTATGATGGTCTCTGCCTTCTGACACAGGCAACTTTTCTAATCTCCCAAAAGTCCATTTCAAATACTACTATATAGTTCTGACTCCTTAAACATCTAATAACAATGCCAGGAACTGACTAGCTTCTAAAAATTATTTTTAAAAAGCTCAAGTAAATTTAGCATGTTAATTCATATTTAACTTACTGTTATTGAGTAATGCCACATATAAAACAGTACATTCTAGGGGAAAAACCTGAACAAAGCATCAAAGACCTAACATCCAATTCTCATTCTGTCACTAACTGTGTTTTTTTTCTTTGTTTATTCTAAAAAAGATATGAAGTTGAAGTTACAACATAAATTCAGTGCATACAGGATGAACTTATTTTATGTTCAATTTCATCTTCAACATAAAATCCCTAATCAAACTATCATTTTGTTTACTGTGTACTATGACATTTCATAGCATGACATTTCGCCTAATTTGTATCAGTTAGGGCCTTGGCTAGAAGCAGAAGGCACAGTCAAACTGGTAGTTGAGGAGAGTTTACTATTTACAAAGGTCTTGAGATGTTTTAGAGAAACTCCCTGGGGCTAGCAATAGTGGGAAGACATAACCTCTCCTAGAACTGAAGAATCAGTTGGAGACAGCAGTATGGAGAGTGCCACCTTTGGTAGAGAATGAGGACACAGCCAACTCACTGTGATCACACAGAAAGGAAGCCAGAAAATAAATACTCTTACTTCACTCTCCTCCTACCCTCTCATCTCCTGCCAGTGCCTCCAAATGGCCAAAACTAATTAGAAGCCAGAGGGCAAATAGATCATTTTCTTAGGCACAGAGCAGGGTAGAGAAAGATGAAGAGTAGAAACTGTGAGGGCAAATGGAAAATTCCAGCACACCCTTTGAAATGGATTATCGGTGTTTCTTTTGAAATGGATTAACTTTAAGTGGAATTTTTTTTCCAGGACCTATTATCCTCAGATAAAGAGATGGCTTCCTGTACTCAAGGAGTGTTTACCCAGCATAAGAGAATGGGACTTTTAATGGCTTATTTAGGATACATTTTAATGTAAGATTAAACTAACTTTTATAGTCACAATGTGTACCTTTACTGAACAATTACTGACACAGTAATAATATCCTTCAGAATTCCTCATACACACGGCTGCCCCATCTTGCCTCTCCAATTTTACTTTCGGGAAGTTGACTTTTTGGAGCTATGTGTAAGATGACATTTATTCAAATTAAGTTTTATGATATTCAATTTGGATCATAGTTTCAGTCTCCTGAGATCTTTCTGGAGCCTGATATTTTATCATCTATCTGATCAGGTACTTATCCCAGCTTTTTAAATATGATCAGTTGCTAATGACGATCCAATCACTGATAATAATGTTACTTTGGGCGTAGCTGTGGATGGACTGACGCACACTACACAGAGCCTACTCTAGGGTGGCAATAACTCATAGTTTATTAGTCAGGTTAGACTAAGTTGTGTTATGGCAAATTATTCTTGATTTTGAATTCAGGTTTATGAATACCAAGAAAAGTAAATGGTAATAGCTCCTGATGAAAAAGAATTGCAAATGAACTCCTTTTTTTGAAAAGGAATTTTAAAGGCTTTTAGGGAATTCCCTGGTGGTCCTGTGGTTAGGACTCTGCGCTCTCACTGGGGCCTGGTTGGGGAACGAAGATCCCGCAAGCCACGTGGCATGGCCAAAAAATAAAAATAAAGTAAAAATAAATAAAGGATTTTATATTTAAGAAATATTTTATTCTATATTTAAGAAATGAAATTCTGCATTTAGGCATTCAAGAATATTCTAGGAACAGTACATTGGAATCTCAGCAGAAAATCTCAAAAAATCCTTATGGGCTATACAGTGGGAAGTCAGGGAAATGTCCACACGCAAAAGGAACCTGATAAACTAATGACAGTCTCTCGTTGGGTGCTGCAGAATTCCAACCTATTCCAACTTCAACACAGGACCAAAGAGAGATCATATTCAGTATCATGCAGCAATAAAACCAGTCTCTTTCAGGACTGACTGTACAATTTCAGCATTAGAGCAGATCAAGCCTACCAATCCTAGTATTGTCTTTGTTAGAAACATCAAAGCATGGACTATGGGACAGTGGATTATCCTCCCTGAAGCAGCACTTCCAAAAGAGGCAATGGTTTTCTGTGTCTCCCTAAACATCCTAGCAGGATACAAGCAGGTCATGGCTTATCATCCATGATAAATTCTAAATACAGAGCTAAATTCTCTTATATTTAGCTTACATAACTTGTTAAAGGAACTTTCAAGGTCTAGTTTGCCACCCTTAGTCATGCACCTAGGAATGGTAGGTTTCTTAATATCTCATCACTTTCCAGGGCAAAGAAGTGCTTTCATTCATTCCTTTGGTCCATGGCACAGCCTTCTTGGGCCTTTCTTCAGCTTCATTATATGACCCAAACCATATAAGCATTCCAAGAGCAGACACATCCTGCTTTTACACAGGGCACCTCCCTGCCTTGCTTCCAAAGCTCTTCTGTATGCTATGTGTACTTCCTTGACTTTTTTTGGCCACAATAGCAAACTGAAAGATCTCTAGAGAGGAGTGCTACTAAAAATTGCTCAGTATAGTGTAGTTATAATTGTTTGCTCCCAAAACAATCACCTTAAATTTTCCTCTACTGAAACTCAACAGCCAATGTTCTAACCTCTAAGCTTGTATTTTATCCTCTCCCTCTTTCTGACACAAAGAAACCCTCAGAGGTCTTTACTCTGTCTCCTCCTGCCAAGAGTTTGAACTGAGTGTGTTACATGCATGAAAGTCACCCATAAACATATTACATAACAGTCTATTCATTACCTAGAACTAAACCTAATATATTTTCCTTTCTCATGGATTTTCTCCTTCTAAGAATGAAGCAGTCAGCTGGCCTAAAACTCTTAATCCACACATCTTGTTCTGATAATATATCTTTCAATCTATATTTAGATAATATCCCTATATCTAGCTAAATCACAGTTTTCCATCACTCCTCAGGTGTGCCATTTTTCATACCTGCTATCAACAGTAATATTTCTATTACTTAAATATAGAATCTTATTTCTTAAATATAAAAACTCTTTAATGGACTATTCTGTATACTTCTTTGTAGGCCCCCACTATTAGTGTCCTTGCCTTTGAGAGGTAATTTCTGTTTCTATGGTTCTTCTATGTAGCCGAAGATTCTGGGTTTTGTGTTTTAGGCACACATTAATGAATCTGTACCTTTAAAACTCAACCACTTTGCTCATTTGTATGGATTACAGTCTTACCTTCTGGCTGGCCCCACACACTTGACTTCAGGTAGACTCTGATACCCCAACTACTAACAGGACTGCTTTCCTAAATTCTTATAATCTCACTGGCCAGTTCTCAATGACAAATCTCTTCTTCTACCTCTAAGGTCTCTAGCGCACAGTAGGAATCAGGTGGTGGTGGATCCCTCCCACATAGTCCCAGAATACTCACACGAGGTGCTGATCTCGGATCTTGCGCAGCTGGATCAGATCAGGTTTGATACTGTTCATTTTTTTATCTATTTCCCGGTTGTCCAAAGCTTGTTTCTTCAAATCCTGCTCTAGACGCATTTTGCTATCATGAATCTCACCCAGACGTGATTTCAATTTGTCATAGTTCATCATAATTCTGTGAAAATATTTGACATATTAAGGCTAAAACACGAACCAAGCAGGAGCTTTCTACAGTATGAACACAGTCCTAACACCTGAAGTGTGGTGGACATCTGCTGTTTTTGCCTAGCACATATCCATTCCTACTCTTCTGGGAACAGCACCCTCATGTTCCCTGCCCCCATCTCAGATTCACAGGTGAACATCCACACCACCCAGCCTGGCCAATAAGAGTGTTCCATTCCTGGTGGCGCAGTGGTTAAGAATCCGCCTGCCAATGCAGAGGACATGGGTTTGAGCCCTGGTCCAGGAAGATCCCACATGTCCTGGAGCAACTAAGCCTGTGTGCCACAACTATGGAATCCTGCACACCACAACTACTGAAGCCTGCATGCCCTAGAGCCTGTGCTCAACAAGAGAAGCCACGGCAATGAGAAGCCCGCACACCACAATGAAGAGTAGACCCCGCTCGCCCAAACTAGAGAAAGCCCATGCGCAGCAATGAAGACCCAACGCAGCCGAAAATAAATAAATACATTAAAAAAAAAAAAAAGTGTTCCATTCCATCCTATCCCTGCCTCAGGCCACAATGACTTGTTCAGAAATGGGAATAATACCCAAACTGACCCAATGAGAATCAAATCTAGGACTCTTACTAGAAATATTGTAAACAGAGATTCTCTCTTTCCACTGGCACTAAGTTGTGAACATGTGATTCTAGGACTCCCAGCAGCTAATATTGCTACCTCGTAGGGAAAGCCTGCCTGAGGATGAAGCCAATACAGAGAAAAACTGAGCCAAAAGACAGAGCATGAGGAGAATCCTGATGATCTTGTTTGGGCCCTGGATCTATCCATGGCTAAACAAGTAAAGCTGGGTTACTGTGTGAATTAATTGTGGTAATACATGTAAAAGGACTAAACTGTGCCTGGGACACCTTCGTAAGCACTCAGTAGATGATGGCCCTAAGCTTTTCCAGCACACAAAGTTTTGCTGTGCTCTGAACCCTAAGGCAACAACTGTCCGCATTACTCATTTGTCACTCAATAATATGTAGTTTTATATTACTATTAAAACATCATCATGGGCTTCCCTGGTGGCGCAGTGGTTGTGCATCCGCCTGCCGATGCAGGGGAACCGGGTTCGCGCCCCGGTTTGGGAGGATCCCACATGCCGCGGAGCGGCTGGGCCCGTGAGCCATGGCCGCTGAGCCTGCGCGTCCGGAGCCTGTGCTCCGCAACGGGAGAGGCCACAACAGTGTGAGGCCCGCGTACCACAAAAACAAAAAAACAAAAAAACAAAAAAAATCATCATGATACTTTAACTCCCTTTGCAACTAAACTACAAGTTATTTTCTATTTCTTCATTATTAGTAATAACTGTCACTTACTGATACCATATGTCAAGATACACACACACACACACACACACACACACACACACACACACCTTTCTCTACCATAAATGTGTGTGTGTGTGTATCACTTAGTCCTCATAGCATTTCAACAAGGTTTTATCCACAGTTTTATGGAGGAAGAAACAGGCTCAGAGAGTTAAGTAACTCACTCAAGGTCACAGAGCTAATAAATGGTTAATATAGCATTTAAGCCCACAGTTTTATTCATTAAGCTATACTGCCTCACAGCACTTAATACTATTCTTAGGCACACAGAAGTTCACTAACACTTTGGTGCTAATATGAGAAATAATTTTGCTTTTCCCTTGCATGTGATTCATTTTTCTTTACTATCCACTTTTTCACTCCTCAACCCCATGTTATTTGGCTCATTTTCTAATACTCCACTAAATTTGCTTTGATAAACGTTCCCAATATTCTTTTAGTTGCCAGATCCAATATTTCTCATGCTTCTCACTCTGTGTAATCTCATCCTTAGCATCTACCATCACCTACAACACTTTGGCCTCCCAAATGCTTTCTGTACTGTGAGTTCCAAATCCAGATAACCAGCTGCCTGCCTCTCAGACAACTCCATTTGGGTTCTCACAGGAACCTCAAAACTCATTGGTTCCAACCTTGAACTCCCCTCATGTACTCCCATTTTGGTGAATTACACATCCCTAGTCACTAATATCAGAAATCTAGGAATAATCTTTGGCTTCTCCCACACCTGCCAGATCTGGTCAGGCACCAAGTCCTCAGCATTTCTATTAACTCTCCCTCCTTTTGTGCCATTGCTCTGGTTCAGGCCTTCACCATCTTTTAACCTGATGACCACAAAGACGCAATCAGTCACCTGCAACATGCAGGCTGGTCTTCCTGCCAATGGTCTTGCTCTGCCTTCAACTTATTCTCAGACTGCTGCCGTTGGTTTTCAGTTCAACAAATATTCCATGGGCACCACTATGTACTCTCAGGCACCGTAAAACCTGCTGGAGCTATCAGGGAAAATAAGCCATCACCCTTACTCTCAACAAGCTCAAAATTCAGTGAGTGTGACTTTCAGTAAATGTTACACTAGGGATCAGGATAGATGCTGTAGGGGTGGGGATAAAAAGTCCCTAAACCAGTCTAGGGAATCAGGGAAAATTTTCCAGTAAGTCGTATCTAAACTGAGTCCTAAAGGATGAGCCGGGGTCAACAATTTTGGAGGACGGAGAAAGATCACAGAAGAGAGAAGGTTCAGCTTGGTGCCATTAGTGGGAACAGCAAGTAATTCCATATGGCAGGACTGTCAAGTTTGAGGGCGTAAAAGCAGACATGTCAGAGATTATTGGAGAAGAAAAGACATCTCAGCTCACTGATGCACTTGGAGGTATTAGGTAGATTTACCGTTCAATTTCCTTTTCATTCCCCTCTTTCCGAAATCGCTCGATATATTCTTTGCTATGTTGTTCTTGTGTATGACACTGCTCTTCAAATATTTTAATTGTTTCATTAAAAGCTTCAATTGCAGTCCTCTTCATCTGTATTTCCTATAAAAAAGAAAACACACACACTTCATTATGTTTGTATTTTTTGTAACCTTAGGCTTAAAACAAATCTTACAATTCTTGTTACGATTCCATATAATATCAAATTAAAAGGACCAAAACAAACTCTTCTACCCGTATTACTTGTATATAAAATACATCATTCAAACCCTAAAATAAAAGAAAAATAACTATTACCTGAAATATAGTTGAGAAACACAAAAAGTCCTCTGAGTTGCTAAGAGAGATTAAACCTGAACATCTTGAAGACAAGGATAAAGTTCTGTCTTTGTAACTAATGTAGTGCTGACCCCCAAAAGGTGCTGAACGAGTGAAGAGACAGAGCAGAGGAGTTCAGCACCAACATGTAAAGCCTTATTTCCAGAAGAGCCCTATAGAGTCTACTTATACTTACTTTCATTTCTAAAGCATGGCGTTTTCTAAACAGATTCATTAGTAGATTAATCTGATTAGAAGCAGAAAATGAGAAGGGGAAGAACAGCTGCTAAAATGAGATGCAGAATAAGATGAAAAACTAAAAACTCCACAAAACAGAAGCCCAGGAGGCTAAGCCGTTCACACTAGGGTAAGTGGTCCTCTGCATTCCAATGAGCTCTGAATGTATTTGTACACTTTAGCTTCTGAATCGTGATTCTCCTAAAATCTTCAAAGAGGGTTAAATTTGTTCAATTTACTTCAGAAAATCAAGAAATATGTGTAAAGGTCTAGAAAGATTGCAATCCTGAATGTTTACAATTTTAAAAGTTTTGGTGCTTATGGGATAATTCAACTATTTAGCACTGATTAATTTCAACAAATGATTACTAAGAATCCACTGTTTAGGGCTTCCTTGGTGGCGCAGTGGTTGAGAGTCCGCCTGCCGATGCAGGGGACAAGGGTTCGTACCCCGGTCCGGGAAGATCCCACATGCCGCGGAGCAGCTGGGCCCGTGAGCCATGGCCGCTGAGCCTGCGCGTCAGGAGCCTGTGTTCCGCAACGGGAGAGGCCACAGCAGTGAGAGGCCCGCGTACCACAAAAAAAAAAAAAAAAAAAAAAGAATCCACTGTTTAGAAAGTACCACCTGGTGTTAAAGAGATTCATAAAACATGGGGCCTGCCCTCCAGGATTCAAAATATACCGGCAAAATAGATTTCTGAACTTTTATAAGGTTTTGTTTCATGTCATGATAGAGGCAATAAAGTTACTTACTGCTTTACAGAGACTTCATGGACGAGGCAACATCTGAGCTAGGTCTTAACTGAGAAGAAAATTCAGCATTGCACATAGAAGGCATGGCATGACATATACGTGAAATTTAATAGTGGATGTTAGGGATCAGCAATTGCTCGGTAGGGCTGGAACATAAGGGGATTAGCAGATATGGGACACTAGAACCTTGTGATGTTTCATACAGCTGAGGTTATATCATACATATCTCAAGTAGTATTGTAAACTTACAGTAATACCCATATCTAAATATCTAGCTATAAATTCTACAACTCTCAAATTATAGTCTTGGCTCCCTTGCAAGGTTAGAAATTACCTATTAAAAGTTCTGGCCCTGTATCTTCAAAGGAAACACCAAAAATTTGACTTTACTGACACTGTTGTGTGTGTTGGTAGGTAGGGCAGCAAAGGAAAAAGTATTTGGTGCCACTGCCAAAGCAGCAGCTCCCCCACAAACAACGCCATTATACCTACCACCGAAACTGTAACCCTACCTTTATTTATACCTGCTCTCCTTTCTCTTCTCTTTTACCTACATGTGCTCTGGGTCTCACCTCCTTTTCCTTTCTCAGGCACTCCATCTCATCACATCAACTAGCCCCTCTTACAGCATTCACTCTCCCAGTTTAAGGTTCCTTCTCATCAGCATACACACAAGTTCTAGTAACACCACTTTGAAAAAAAAAAAAGTTCCTTAACCTTAATTTCTCTTTCAGTCACAGTTAAGCTTCTTAAAAAAGTTGTTTATATGGGTTCTCTCTTTCCTCATCTCTCATTCATACTGCAGCTCGCCCTATTCTGGCTTCTGTACTCACCATTCCACAGAGACTGCTCTTTCCAAGGTCACCAATGATCTCATTGCTGAATTCCTGTCTCTAATCCCAAACCATCGCTAAATCCTATCACTTTGCCTCCTAATTATATGTAATCCAGATGCCAAATATCCCCACATACAGCCTATTATCACCCTGTGCCAACTCTGATTCAGGATACACCGTCTCTTCCCATTCTCTGGGAAGAATTCGATTACATCAAAGCAATCTAGATTTTATCTAAGATTTCACAGAAAAAAACAGAGAAGGTCTATAACACTTAGAAACACTATAACACAAACAGAGGTCAATTCTTTAATCTCCCTTTAACACTCATTGTCCCAGCACATCTCCTAAACTGCTAATCACTGGATCCCTTTGGATCCCTCCCTCTCTTCCCCTACCTCCCAAAGCGTTAAGCCTCCAAGGCTCTTCTCCGCTCAGCCCCATCTCAGGTCTTGCTCTCAATTCTCACACAGAGGAATTAGCCCTCTTCTAGCTTTGACCTCGTGGCTTTTTTGGTTGCTTCCATCCACCCCGATTCCCAGCTCCCCAACCAGGGATTCCAATTCCAGAACCCAGTCTCTTACCAGCTGCTCAGAACTCATATTCTGCTGTTAAAGCCCCCATATTACTGGGCATGTGTGCAGCACGTGGAGCTTTCTCTGCTTTCTCCAGTCATGACAAGAAAGCAAAAATGCAGCTCTAAGCAAACCAAAGCCATATGCAATAGTGGCCTTTTTTTTTTTTTTTTTTTTTTTTTTTTTTTTTTTTGGTACGCGGGCCTCTCACTGTTGTGGCCTCTCCCGTTGCGGGGCACAGGCTCC
>NC_041217.1:146006338-146028939 GCF_002837175.3 Physeter macrocephalus | reverse complement strand
GCGGAGCACAGGCTCCGGACGCACAGGCTCAGCGGCCATGGCTCACGGGCCCAGCCGCTCTGCGGCCTGTGGGATCCCCCCAGACCGGGGCACGAACCTGTGTCCCCCGCATCGGCAGGCGGACCCTCAACCACTGCGCCACCAGAGAAGCCCAATAGTGGCCATTTTTTCTAGCCTCCATTCACAGGAGGGTTAGCTCTCCCCAAGATTCCAATCCATACCATGAGTCTGACTTCACACCCTTGACCCTTGTGGAGTGCTTTGGTTCATTATCTTGCATAAATTCATTCAACAAATAACTGAACACCAACTATATGCCAGGCATTATTTGAAGCATTTGGGATATGTTAGTAAACAAACTTAAAGATTTCTGCCCTCCTGGAACTTATAGTTTAGGGGGTTATACAGACAATAAATAATAGAACAAGTAAATAAATTACATAGTTTGTTAGAAGGTAAGAAGTATTACGGAAAAAGAAAAATAGAGTGGGAAAGGAGAAGTGAAATGTGAGCTGGAATTTCAAATAAAGTTGTCAAGTGAGCCTCGCTGAGATGACAACATTTGAGCAAAGCCTTGAAGGAGGTGAGGTGGTTGGCCAGATGCCTATCTCGGGGGAAAGTGTTTCAGGCAAGGAAATGGCTGGTGCAAAGACTCAAAGATAGGCAGCAGGTCTAGTATATTCGCGGAGCCACAAGGAGGCTAGTGTGGCTGGAGTACAGTGGGGAAGAGAGTTATAAGAAATGAGGTCAGAGAGGAAGAGGGACACAGATCATACTGGCATTGTAGAGAGAACTCTGGCTTTCACTCTATGTAAAACGTGGAACCAGAGGTGGGTCTCAAACAAAGGAGTGCTATGATCTTACCTATGTTTTACAAGTATCACCTAGCTGCTATGTTGAGAACTGACCAGGGCAAGGGGAATATAGATAAGGGCAAGAAGACCAGTTGGGAGGTTTCTGTGATAAATGACTGACAGAGGCTTAGATCAAGGTATTAGCAATGGATGTGGTGAGAAGGAGTAGGATTCTGGGTATATTCTAAAGGTAAAGTCAACAGGAATGCCTGATGGACTGGACGCAACATGTAAAAGAAAGAGACTTCAGGGCTTTTGACCTGAGTAAGAAGAATATTATAACTCTCAACAGAGATGGGGAAAAGCAAAGGGTAGAACAGCCTTGACGTGGAATATCAGAGTTCAATTTTGGATATATTAAGCTTGAGATATCTACTTAAACATCCAAGTGGGGCTGTTGAATAGGCAGTTGAATATATGAGTCTAGAGTTAAAAGAAGTCAGAAGAACCAGAGATAGAAGTTTGGGAGTTACTGACATATAGGTGGTATGTAAAGGCTCTATGAGACTTTGAGATCACACCAGAAAGTGAATGACTATCTAGAAAGGAGAACAGAACCATGGTCAAAGAGGAGAAATCAGCAAAGAAGACTGAGAAGAAACTACCAGGGAGGTCAAGCTCTCAGCTGTCTCTGCTTATTTCCAGATCCAAAAGTTCCATTTATGATTATTTATTATGGGTTCCTCTTCCGCCTCTGATGTATAGAAATATTCACATTGTTTTTGCATACAGCCATTGGCTTTTAATGTTTATCATTTTTTAGCATGAGATATAACATAACAGTAAAGTACATAAAAAATACATAGCTTAACAAGTTATAAAATGAACATCCACTACCAGCACCCCAGAAATTCCCTGTGTATGCTTTCTGGATCACAACTCCCTGCCTTTTGCCACTCCACCTTCCCTGCCTTGGTGATAACATTATCCTGCCCTTTATGATGATCACTTCCTTGTTATTCTTTATGGTTTTACCACTTTATGCTCACAGCCAAAATTAAAAAGTTAACATTTGCTTGGTTTTGTACCTTACAGAATACACTCATATTATATATATATTCTTTTGAATCTTTTACTCAATGTTTTTGTGAGATTAAACACAGTGTTATACGTTGCCCTTTAAATAAATATACACACACAATTACAGTAACCCATCACTGTTTTATTTGATGCAGAGGAAAGGGATTAAAGTATGCTATTTTGACTAATGCACATTATATTTAACAAATATTGTCAGTACTTTGCACTTTTACAAAATAGGGCCTCATCTCTCCCTCTGTATTTCTAGAGTCAAATATAGTTTCATACCTAGACTAGGTATTCGATAAATGTTTTTGGATGGTTGTGCTAACCTTTTATACCTGATTCTCCCTCTCTCTCTCTCTCTCTCTCTCTCTCTCTCTCTAACACACACTCACACTCAAATATAGCTGTAGTTGCCAGTACCTGCATCTTATAGATGGGAACTTGAAGCATGGACAAGTGATGTCTCTCACGGGACATCACTAGTTTTTAACATAACCAGGATTAGAAAATAAATCTCCTAAATTCCAATTCAGTTCATTTTATATTTTTTAAAAAGGTAATACACGCACAGAGAAAAAAATAAATCAAACAATACAAAAGAATAGTAAAGATTAAGTTCCCTACTCCTGCACCCTCACTGCCTTAATTATCTTCCCCAGAAAGTATATCAGTTTTTGACCAGAGATATTCTGAGTACATATAAATATATAACACCTTCCAAATTCTTTTTTTAACCATAAATGACAGTATACCACACATATTTTTCTTTTTTAAAATAATTAATTAATTAATTAATTTGGCTGCATCGGGTCTTAGTTGCCAGTGGAATCTTTACTGAAGCATGTGGGATCTTCCGTTGCAGCGCACGGGCTTCTCTCTACCACATGTATTTTTCTGTACCTCACTTCTTTTTGTTACTTAATATGTCTTAGAAACCACTCAAAATCAGTAGACTGCCTTATTCTTTTTGATGGTTATAGAATAATTTCATTTCATTTTTGTTTTTTTTTTTGTTTTGTTTTAACATCTTTATTGGAGTATAATTGCTTTACAATGGTGTGTTAGTTTCTGCTTTATAACAAAGTGAATCAGTTATACATATACATATGTCCCCATATCTCTTCCCTCTTGAGCCTCCCTCCCACCCTCCCTATCCCACCCCTGTAGGTGGTCACAAAGCACTGAGTGCTATGTGGCTGCTTCCCACTAGCTATCTATTTTACATTTGGTAGTGTTCATTTCGTTTTAAAAAGAAGAAATGCCATTTTTGTTATAGAATACTACATGCATATTATTATTTTTATTATTTCCTTCTTTCTATTTTAACTGTATTTTCCCCAAATCTCTCTAATTCTATCCCCAAAACATCCCAGCATATTTTTATAAAGTCTTCTCCCTTCAGGTGAGTAGGTATACCCAAAGCTGAAATCATGTACACACAATTCTTTAAATGCTGTCTCCTTTACCTGAAACTACATCATTAGCATTTCTCAGGTCATCAGGAATTCCTAAGAAGCACTTAATAACAGCAGTTGCCTCTGGGGAATGGGGACTTTTACTTTGTGTGATATAATTCATAGAATTCAGCAACATTTATATTGAAATTAACATATTTATATAACTTTTTCACTTTTTAAAAATCAAGAAGTTTTAAAATAATTTCTGAAAACTATTCTAATAGCTGTATAACCTTCTATTATATGTATGATAATTTCACCATCCCCTAATGTTGACCACGTATGTTGATTCCTCAGTAACTTTTTCCCCATTCTAACTCAAACACTAGCCTCATCACAGATAATGCACCTAGAAAAGGTAAAGGAATACAGAAAAGCTGAAATCTGCAGTGTAAAAAAAGCATACACACACAGGCACATCACAGACACAAGTATCAGAAAGGGAAAAAAAGTTATTAAAATCATTCTGAATAACTAATTAACTAATAAAAGAAAACCTGAAAATAAAATGAAATCAAACATCTCACACAGAAAAATGGACCATTACGGCAATTCTGGCCACTGTAATCCCACACCTTTCCCCAATCAGCACTATATCTCATACCTAACCTATAATCCTCACAGGCCAATATCCCCTAATAAACTCCTCCAGTCCTGAGGTTCCTGGTACAGTCTCTACCTTTACACTGCCCACCACAGACACGAGCTTAGAAATAAGATCAAGGGTTTTAGGGCTGAGAAATCAAGAACATTAATTCTAGGGTCAAAACAAGGTACCATGAAGCATAGTAATACTGGAATACCCTTCACAGTTAACTATAGACTATAGACAAAGATATAAAAAAACAAGTATTTCACATTATAGTCAAATTGTCAAAACACAAAGAGAGAATTTTGAAAGCAGCAAGAGAGAAGCAACCTGTCATATACAAATGACCCCCAATAAAATTAATAGCTGATTTCTCATCTGAAACATAGAGGCCAGAAGGCAGCAGGTAGGCATATTTAAAGCCCTGAAAGAAAAAAAAAAACCTATCAACCAAAAATTCTATAACCAGCAGTACTGTCCTTCAAGAATGAAGGAGGAGAAATTAAGATATGCCCAGATAAACAAAAGTTGAGGAGTTTGTTTCCACTAGACCTGCCCTACAAGAAATGCTCAAGAGACTCCTTCAGGGTGAAATGAAAGGACACTAGACAGTAACTCAAAACTACATGAAGAGGAACTTCCCTGATGGTCCAGTGGCTAAGACTCTGAGTTCCCAGTGCAGGGAGCCCGGGTTTGATCCCTGGTCAGGGAACTAGATCCAATGTGCTGCAACTAAGATCCCACATGCGGCAATGAAGATCCCGCGTGCCGCAACTAAGACCTGGTGCAGCCAGATAAATATTAAAAAAAAAAAAAAAAAAAACCTACATGAAGAAATAAAGAATACTGGTAAAGGTAACTGGATAAGTAAATATAAAAGCCTATATGATTTAAAGGACAAATGCATAAAACAATAATTATAAATCTATGCTAATTGGCAATGTATAAAAATGTAATCAGTGGCAGTAACAATATAAAGGGGGAGGAATAAAGATGTATAGGAGCACAGTGTTTATACCCTATTGAAAAGTTATTCAATAATAAGTTGGTATTATTCAAACTAGTTTATTTGATATTAAGATATTAATATGAAAAAGAAAATGTATACATATGTATAACTCAATCACTTTGCTGTACACCAGAAACTAACACAACATTGTAAATCAAAGATACTTCAATTAAAAACAAAAAGATATTAAGACAGCTTAAACAACAAGGTCCTACTGTATAGCACAGGGAACTATATTTAATATCTTAACCTATAATGGAAAAGAATCTGAAAAATAATTTATATATATAAATATATATATTTAAGAATCTATATATGTAAATCAACTATATGTCAATAAAAAATAAAAATAAATTAAAAAATTTTTTAATTAAAAAAGATATTAAGACAACTAAAGATTGTCAGGTGAATTACAGAAAATTATAAAATTATAGAAAATCCTATATAATACTTATTGCATACTTATTGGCCTAAACAACAAAAATATACTAACCTGGGATGTTCTGGTATATTCTTCATATAGCCTGTCATACTCTTTACTCTTTTCCTGATACTGAGAGTGATACTCTTGCAGTTTTTTACCTACTGCATCTATGTTATCTTCTTTCACCAACTGATCCTATACAGGTAAACAAAAGAAATAAATAGGAAACATAAACAGAAGTATTTTTATATAAAGTTAATAAACACATGCAACAAGCTATTAAGGAATAGTAGCCACAAAATAAGTTCTAAAAATATCTTAAATCTTAAGTAGGAAATTTTAAACGTCTAAATTTCTTTTTTTTTTTCTAACTGATAAGCCTGGTAAGTTAGAATCAAATGATGTTGTTAAATAATGACTTGCCGATTAGCTATCAAGAGCTTGTGTAATCATGGGACTTCCCTGGCGGTCCAGTGGTTAAGACTTCACACTTCCACTGAAGGGGGCACGGGTTCGATCCCTGGTGGGGGAACTAAGATCCTGCATGCTGTGTAGCACAGCCAAAAAAAAAATTGTGTAATCATACCTGTTGGTATCTGGACACTGGGTACATCAGCTTCACATCAAGTTTGGGATTGTACTGAGCAAGAGATTCATGATGATAGTGGCTAATGAGCTCCACCACAGAATTAAATGTCAGAGGATCAGAAAAGCCATATTTACCATCTCGATGATAGATCTTTATTAGCTTATTATTGCCTCCCTTCCTGTGAACAACAAGACAACAACTGTAGATTTTTTTCCCAAAAAATTCTATTGAAGTACTACTTTCACATGGAGATATGAAAGCTTGGTGTCACATTATAAACAAGTTTTTACTATGTTAATGAAACTGGAATGGGTAAAAAGGCACATGTTATGTGTGTAGAAGTATACATAATATCACATTTTTTTTACAACTGTTTCTTTTGTCTATAAAATATCTTGGTTACTAAAGGTCAGCATACTTACACAGCTTCCAGTATCAACAAATTTAGCAAAAATAATCACACACACACAAAAACACAAGTAAATTGTATCTTTTGTTTATTTTCTGAATGAATTTTTTAATTTAAGTTCTGTATCAGGAAGAACAGGGACAATCTCTTTGGGATCTAAAGATACGTGGTTGTGTGTCTGTGGAGGGAAGCAGAAGCAATCTCTACATGAAGGGGGATGATAACCATTTGTCACACATACACCAACACAGCACTCAAGGTTTTATTGTTAATGCACAAACATAATTAAGCTCCTTGAATGATTTATAACTGAGTAATTAATCTAGCACCTTACATTATTTTTTCTTTTATATTTGCTTATAATTCTTGGAAATGACTATTTAGGCTATCACAATATGTAAATGATTCAACTGTCATTAAACTGTTTTACAAAGTACAGCTTTTGAAGAGTCATTTATATTAGATGGATGTAATCTGATGCTTGAATAGTTTAGACCACTTTTGCTTACTGAGCCATATCCAATGGTCCCTTAAAAGATAATTTATAACCAAAGCTTAAAATGGCAATGTTTTACAAGTCCCATAAGGTATAATCTAAAACCAGAGCAGATTTATTCATTATATCATAGCAAAATACTGCACCATTCCCACTCAAATGTTCTTATAGCAGAATGCAGACTTAATGGAGAAAAAATATGCTTCTGTATCTCTTTATGCCATGCCATTACACATGATAAATGAACCACTGGGATTTGTGAAAGGTCAAACACAATTGGTTTAAATCTGTGGATTGATTTAAATTTAATGCTCAGAAGGTCAGTATTTAGATGGATGAAGAACTATTCCTGTAAAATGTACATTAGAAGGACCACCTAATCATACTCAGTTTCTATAGGTGTATATACCCACACATATACCCACAATAAATGCAAGCTGGTCTTTCTGCTAGAGAAAAGCTAAAAAGCACTCATTCATTCAAAAAAACTTATTGAACATCTACTATGTGCCAGGAACTGTATGAGGCACAGTGGACATAATGATAAGCAGGCCAGATATAGTACATGCTCTCACAGAACTTCCAGTTTAGGAGCATGAGGAATGTATCTCCATCTTTATAAAGAGGATAAAGAATTTTTCATTAAGATAGAACATATAAAATAAACAACTAGATCTATCAACTGGTATTAAGTCCTTTGGAAAAAAAATAAGGCAGAGTAAAGGGAATAGATCATTCTGGGGGTGGAGAGATAGCTATTTTATACATGTTACACAACGAAAACCACTCTGTTCAGGTGACATTTAGCAGAATCCTAAATGAAGTGAGGGAGCTAGCACAGCAGATATCTGGGGGAGTTTTCCAGACAGAGGGAATGGCAAGTGCAAAGCCCCTGAGGTAGAAGCAAGCTTGGCATGGTCCAGGCACAGCAATGAGGCCAGTGATGCTGGGGCTGAATGAGCAAAAAGGAGAGTAGTGGGAGACAAAGTAATAGATATAAAAGGAGCTTAGATCATTTAATAGCTTATGGGTCATCATAATGGCTTTGGATTTTGCTGAGTAAGATAGGGGAACACAAGAGGGTCTGAGCAGAATGATATCTATTTTGTGTTTTAAAAGGCTCATTCTAGCTTCTAGGTTGAGATGAAACCATTCAAAGTGGGAAGGGGTAGAGTGGAAAGATATTCTAGGCAAGACATGATGGTGTCCTGGACAAGGGTAGTAGCAGTGGAGACACTGAGAAATGGTGGGATTCTGCATATATGTTGAAGAGAGAGCTGACAGGATATGCTGTGGCCTGGATATGGATATGAGAGAAAGAGACAAGGTAAAGATGATTTCAAGGTTTTCATCTTAAGTAGTCAGAACAGAATTGTCACTTATTGGAGTGAAGAAGGATATATAAAAGGAACATGTTTAAAGAGGAAAAAACATTTTGGTTTTAGACATGTTACATTTGAGATGCCTAGTGAACATCCAAGAGCAGAGGATCCTGCAGCCTATGTGAAGAATCTAAAGTTCAGGGATAGATGTATAAAATCAGGAATTGTCAGCCTATAGATGTTATTTGAAGATGAACATAGTTGAGTAAGAGAAAAGGTCCAAGGTCTAAGTCCTGGGGTACACCAATGTTTAGTGGTCAGGGAAATGACAAAGGAAACCAAGAGAGGGGAATTAATGAAGTAAATGGTATCCAAAAAAACAATTAAAAAAAAAGCATTTCAACAAAGAGGAAATAATCAACTGGGTAAATGATCCTGGGGCTTGGCAAAGTAGAGAATCACTAAGTGATCTTGACAAAATGGTTTCAGTGGAATGGTAAGGATGGAAGCCTGACTGGAAGGGATTAAAGAGAATGAAAGAAGAGACAGAAGAAATGCCTATAGAGAACTGTCTTGAGGAATACTGCTGTAAATGGGAGCAGAGAAATAGGGAAATAGCTAGAAAGAGAAAGAGAGTCAAGGGAGTATTCCTCATTTACTATTTCTAAGTGAGAGACAGTATAGCATATTTATATACTGATGGGAACGGCTCAGTAGAGAGACAAAAACTGTTGATACAAAAGAAAGGACAAGATAATTCCTAGGGTGATGTCCTTGAGTAGGTTAGAGGGATGGGATGGGATCCAGTCCACAAGGGGATCTTGGACAAGGACATGAATGGAACAGGAAAAAGGCAGAGTATTCACATTCATGTTGACAGCTATAGCAACAGGAGCATGATGGAATTATGTCTTCTAACTGCTTCCATGTCCTCAGAGAAACAGGAAGCAGCTTGTTAAAAGGGAAAGAGGTGGGTTGTTGATCTGAAGAGAAAAAAAAGAATATGTGAAATTATCATCTAGGAAAAGTGAGAGAGCAAATGGATTGCGGAAATGCAAATTCAGCTGGGAAGTACTAAATGCCCACTTAAGATTAGCAGTCACAAAGTTAATGTGAGACCAATCAGCATGATGTATTTTTCTCTAGGTATAAGCAAAAAATAGATGGAGAGTTGAATTTAACAAGTGTTGGAATACAGTTAGACGACTACTATGAAGGGAGAGAGGAGCAAGTTTGGAGAGAGGATATATTCACAAGGGTAATTTTAATAGTGGACCGTGGACTCTAAACAGAGAAGGAGGGAAGTAAAGACATGAAGGAATTGTGGAATGGTGGATTTTAAATTATGCCTCTCCCTCACTGTAATCTTCTTGAACAGAAGAATCATGCTATTCCTTCTTATATCCTAGCACCTGGCCCAATGCCTGGCATATATCAGATTCCTAAAGATTTGTTAACTATCCAGATTTTCTACAATAAATACTATTTGCTGATTTTTTTAAATGGTTACTGAATTGAAAAAACTCTACTTTCTCATCACCTACTCTCTGCAGTCTGACTTCACTCTCATTCCTCTCATTTGAGGGTCACCAATGACTTTTACCAAATTCAGACTCTGCTCACTTCCTCTATCCCAGGCTCAGATTCTTTGCAGTGACTGAAATTTCCCTACTCCCTTCCTTCCCTCCATCCCCACTTCCTTCTTAATATTTCATACTCCCATGACCTCTAGGACATTACTCTTTTCTCTCAACCTCTTAAACTGCTCTTTCTCTGCCTCCATCCTGCTGCTAAACACAGTTATTCCCTTAAAAAATTTGCCTTCAGCCTCTACCCATTTTTTCCAAAATAAACTCTTTCTTTAAAATTCCAATTATTCTATATAGATGGTACCTGAATCTTCTTCTGGCCCTACACTGTCTCCTAAGCATTAAACCTAAATTTCTAGCCATATTCTAGATATATTTTTACCTGGAAGTTCTGAAGCAGCTAAAAATCAACTGCTCCTGGCTCTATTTCTATAAATGGCACATTCATTCTAAGCCCCGCAGGGTCAAACCACAGTCACTTATAACTCCTCCTCAACCTCATACCTTTTCTATTATCAAATTCTTTTAGCTCTTAGCTCCACATTGCCTCTTACTTTGATTCCTCAACTCCATTCCTAGAGCCACCATCCTAGGTAATAGTTTATTTAATCTTTAAATCATGTCATTTTCCTGCTTAAAACCTTTTATTAATTTTTTTTGCACTTAGAAATAAAGTTCAAATTCCCTACCATGGCTCATCAGGCTCTCTGCATTGGGCTCTTTCTCACTTTCACTACCACTCTGTGGTTCACACTGGAAGCCTACCACTCTGTGGTTCACACTGGAAGCCAGGCACAGCAGTCTCTGCATTCATTGGATCCACCAAATATTTCCAAAATCAGCGTCTTTGCATTTTCTGTTCCCTCTCCCTGGAACACTTTTCTGGCTGGCTCTTTCTAACCCTTCAGTTTTCCAAAGTCATATCCTCAGAGAGGCCCTCCTGAAAACTATGTGAAATTCCCTTTCCTCATATTCTGTTATCAGATAACCTTATGTATTCCCTATATAGCACTTCATACACTGTGAAATTATCTTGTCTTTTTTTTTTATTGAACTAAGTTGATTTACAATATTGTGTTAGTTTCAGATGTACAACAAAGTGATTCAGTCTCATTTCTTTTTTGGCTATGCCTCGCAGCTTGTGGGATCTTAGTTCCCCAACCAGGGCCACGCCAAGTCCTAACCACTGGACTGCCAGGGAACTCCCTCATTTCTTTTTTATGTGTTTATTTTGTCTCCCTCTCCCCCCACTAATACCCCTTCCCAAATATAAACACTATAGACAAGAGACCATGTCTGGCTTGTCCATCATTTTCTTTTCCTAGAACAATGTGGGCACTCAGTAATATTAAATGATTAAAGAATAAATCTAATTCTGGATGATCATTCCCTCTAATTAATAATAGCCTTCTAACTCTTTACTAGTCTCTATCTTCTTTTATTTTTTTCTATTCAAATATGGTCTGATCATATAACTTCCCTATTTAAAAAATGAAATGGTTCCCCCGCCTCCCTATGATAATAAACACAAACTCCAAATTTTAGAATTCAAGGCCCTCTTCAACATGACCCTTTTCCAACCTTCTATCCCCTACTGCTTTTTCCTCTTTTCAAATGTTACCCTCTAGCCAAATGGGATTGCATCTCACAGAACAGGACTCTATGGTTCCTCACCTTCATATCTTTGCTCCTATTGTTACCTAATCCTGCAAACCTCCTCTCCCAACTTTCTACATATCCAAATCTGTTAGGAGGTAACTATGAAATATAAGCAAGAAGATGGTGGCTTAGACTTGGATGGTAGAGAAGTGTGAAGAGATTATGGATATAGATTTGGAGGTAGAGTTGGCAGGACTTGTTTAATGATGGATTGGATGTGAGGCCGAGGGAAAGGGAGGAAAAAAAGATTTGTGGCTCTAGTAACTGTAGAGATGGTGGTTCTGCTTCTGAAAAAAGGAAAGACTAGAAGAGAAACAGTCTGGGTAGAGGAGATGCATTAGAGATCAAGAATTCTGCTTTGACTATATTAAAATTAGTATGTTCTCTAGTTACCTAAGTAGCAACTGGATATATGCATCTGGAATTCAGGAGGTCAGAGCTGGAGATAAGGTTTATGAATCATCACCACAAAGCTGTATATTAAAGCCATGGGAGAGGACAAGCTCACCTTGGGAGAATGAATACAGAGGAGAAAAGGAGGCCCAATTCTGAGCCCTGGGATATTGAGCAAAGGAGTTAGGAAGAAAATTAGGAGAGAGTGATGTCACAACAGCCAAGACAATAAACTGTTTCTAAGAAGAAGTGTCTATGACTAATGCTGCTAAGAGGTCAGGTAAGGTAAGAGAGAAGTAGCCATTGGTTTAGCTGTCCGTGTAGAGTAGTAAGAGACAGAAGCCTGACTGGAATGGGAAAAAATTATGTTGAATGAATCACTGTAGAACACTAATTATTCCTCAGCACAACTGAAGTCCTAAGGTATTAATGTCTTTACCAGAAACTGATATAAACCCCAAATTTCTAGCATAAAATATGGGATTATTTTTCCTAAAGATACTAGGCTGGAAAGGCAGCAAAGAGACAGATAAGTCTGGATTTGAACTCATCCTCTGCCACTTACAAGCTAAGTTGTCTTTAGGACAAGTTTCTTAACCAAGTTAAGCTTCAGTTATTTCATCTATAAAATGGAAATATTAATAATACCTACCTCATAAGGTTGTTTTGATAAATAGATATTGAATGTAAAATGCTTAGTACAAGGAAGTTGTTATTGTCACTATTGTTATCATTATTCTTTTCTTTAGATATTCCTTTTAAAAAAAAAATCACAAGACTTTATTGCCCTTAGGCTATGTTAATTGTTAAAACTAAATGTGGAAATATCTAATACAGTATTCCTAACCTATTTAAATATACATCCCATCTGGGCTTCCCTGGTGGTGCAGTGGTTAAGAAGCCGCCTGCCAATGCAGGGGACACGGGTTCGAGCCCTGGTCCGGGAAGATCCCACATGTCACAGAGCAACAAAGCCCATGCGTCACAACTACTAAGACTGCGCTCTAGAGGCCGCAAGCCACAACTACTGAAGCCCATGTGCCTAGAGCCGATGCTCCACAACAAGAGAAGCCACCGCAATGAGAAGCCTGCGCACGGCAACGAAGAATAGCCCCCACTCGCCACAACTAGAGAAAGTCCGTGTACAGCAACGAAGATCCAATGCAGCCAAAAATCAATTAATTAAAAATATATCTATAAAAAAAGGTTTTTTATAAATATATATACACATCCCATCTTTGTAAATATAAAGAATGATACATCCATGTTATGAGATTCTAATACGCCCACATGGATGGCATGATATAGGCTGAGAATTGCTTTATCTTCTACATATCCTCATCAGCCTAAATTATGTTGAGTTTTACTCTCTGAAGTCTGTATTGAGGAAAACAATAGTTATTGGAGGGGTGGATTCCCAGCACATCATTAATAACCTTAGGCTGTGCCCATGACTTCTCTCCTTCACTCATAAGGTCAACAGTATATTTCTTACTTCATTACATTTAGGGATTTTAAGCCATTTTGTCTTATTGCTACATAAAAATAAAAACTGTTGCCTTTTTAATATTACATTTAAATATTTAAATGTGTAGAAAAAGGACAGTTAGCCAAACTAAAAATTATGTATCTAAATTAAATAAAAATATGAAAAATTTGTATGTAAAGATTTAAATAAAATACGGGAATCTTTGTATACCCAGAAATAAACAATCCTAGTAGAACCCTAGCCAAAATGCTGAAAAATACTCACCGCAAAGTCAAAGTGTAATCTCCCTGCATTTTTGTTGAGGCATCTCTGACCAAGAAGGTACCATCTGGCATGTCCCGTAATTTGTCATTTACCTCCTCCCTGAAGAACAGAATTATAGGAAAAATGAAAAAAATGTAAGTGTTGGTTGTTCTTTTCACATATTATCACTAAGACTAGTTGGGAGGTAGGTACGTCTAAGGTTATAGAATCATGGGGGCTGCCAGAGGTCATTTAGTTCCTTCCCCTAGATATTTCTTACTGTTTTGATTTTTGGTGTTATGCAATCTAAGGAAGGGTATTTGATTTTTAAACTCTTCCAGGTTTCAACTGTCTGTAGGGAATAGTGTTTCCATTAAGCCTTTAGGGCTTCCTTAGGCAGGTATGAACTTGTAGAGTTTCAGAAAAAAACAACAGCTGTTTAGAAAGAAGATTAAGTTTAAGCAACAGTGGCAGCTGGGTCAGATCAGAGTGGGGATAATTTACTCAGTTCACAACCTTTAATATAATATTCTCCAATTTGAATTTATACTGATAACAAATTCCTTCTGCAGAGTTGGTTTAGGACTTTAAGGAACAACACTAGAAGACTCAAAGAAAATGGCAGGGCATAAAATAACCTTGAATTATAGAACCATATGGTCTTAAAATATAAATTAAGTAGTATTTAAATATAACAGATCCTTTTATTGTACACTGCTAAAATTTAAATTTTCTGATCAATTTGAATATGAAATATATTAAGTCTTCCTTAAAAAATTAAATAAGGAATTACCATATGACCCAGAAATTCCACTTCTGGGTATACACCCAAAGAACTGAAAGCAGAAACTTGAACAAACATTTATACACCAATGTTCATAGCAACATTATTCACAATAGCCCAAAGCTGTAAACAATCCAAATATTCACCAAAGCCAAATGTCGAGATGAATGAATAAATAAAAATGTGGTATGTACATATAATGGAATAATATTCAGCCTTAAAAAGGAAATTCTGACACATGCTACAACATGGATGAACCTTGAAGACATTATGCTAAGTGAAATAAGCCAAACACAAAAGGACAAATGTTATATGATTCCACTTATATGAGGTACCTAGAATAGTCAAATTCATAGAAAGAGAAGGCAGGATGGTGCTTGCCAGGGGCTAGGGAGAACAGGAGGAAAGGGGAGTTAGTGTTTAATTGGTACAGAGCTCCACTTTGGGAAGATGAGAGTTCCAGAGATGGATGGTGGTGATGGTTGAACAATAATGTGAATGTACTTTATGCCACTGAACTGTATATTTAAAGATGGTTAAAATGATAAGGAAAAAAAAAGAAATGAGTGCTACTTTGTAATGGGAGAGAACAGACAAGAGAAAGAGAAGGACAAGCATATTGAGCAATACAGAAGCAACCTGGAATCTGACTTGGCAGAAATGGATAGGACTTTTTAAAAACAAGAAAATACAATGTTCAAATTTTAAAATATATATACGTATATATTTTTTCCTTCTGTAAGTTCAAAGCTTTCCAAAACCACATTTTACCCAAAAAGCAAATCTATCCTAGAGTCCTGTTTCTCAAAAGGAGGTGTGTGAAGGGTGCATAAAAATCACCTGGGGAGGTTATAAATGCAGATTCCTGGACCCTACCCCATGATTCTTGTGCATGCAGAGATTGTGGAACCATTGCCTTAGAAACAGAAAAGTAAGGAAAATTAAGTACAGATAAATATCTTTTATCCTAAAACACATGCACCTATCCTAAATGTATAGGTTTCATTTATTCAGAAGTCTATCCTCAATACAGTATTAAAAGTAATAATCACAGCCATAATTGAAAGATTTTCTTGTCACTTTTTTTGTGGGAAGAAAAGCGTTTAGAAAATTTGAAAGGTTCTCCTAAACAATTTTTTAAATGGCAATCTTTAAATGACAACTTGTGGGGCATTAAAAATGTTTTATTTTAACTCTTAATCTCAAAATTATTTTTTTAAACTTCATTCAATTATAGTACCCTTCTAGTTACCTTGAAATATCCCCCCAGTACCATTCTGCATCCTGAAGAGAAATAGAACCGTCCTTCATTCCATTTGTAATGGCTGAAGTCATTGGCTTAGGCGGCTTTGGTGGAAGAGCTAGAAGGGAAATGAATATTATTATTTTGTAGATGTAAATTATTATTTGTTTTCTAATTTCCTCAGTCAAACACAGCTCATTAACCAATGTACATTAAGATTCAAATAATTATAAATCAAATTAAGAGTTATTTTACGTTAAATGTTAAACATTAGCCAAAGAAAGAATCCTTTTAGAACTCTACCAATAATTGCCTGAAAAAATGAAATATTCAAGCTATTTGCGTTTTCTTCCTTCTTATAAAATACTAACTTTTCGTTGGATTCCTTTCTCCTAGACCAGGGGTGGGGAATAGAGAACGTCTGTGCCACCATTCTTTCAAGGTGGCATTGTGAATGAGCGGCACTCCTTTCCTCCATGCCAGGAAACGGTCTCAAAATCCACGTCATTTTTTCTTTATGCAGTTTTTTTTTTTTGCCCCATCGCGTGGCCTGCGGGGATCTTAGCTCCCCAACCAGTGATTGAAACCTGCCGCCTGCAGTGGAAGCGTGGAGTCTTAACCACCGGACTGCCAAGGAAATCCCCTCAAAATCTGTGTCATTCATGCTTCCAGGCATCCATTACCAGTCTATCAGAGTGAGATGAAGTCTTGTTTGTCATCCCTGCCTCAGGCAGAGGAGTGAATGAATTGCGCGAATAGACACCACCCAAAGTGGCTTTGAAAGCAGTGAGCTGATGCAGCTCAGTTCCCTGGTTCCCAGAAATACGTATTAAATGTCTATCATCTGCAAGAAAGTGCTAAAAAGTGGGGATACAGACTTGAGTAAGCCACCGTCCCTGGCCTTGAAGAGTTTACAGCTTTGTGAAAATGTTTGCCGTGATGGTCGTAATTAGACTGTCCATCTGGAGCATGCCCACTTTTGTCAGGCGCACTGGGGCTCCCTGGTCTTCCTGCCTCTCCAGTCCTGGACCAATCTGCCCCCTACTTTATGATTTACTGACAATTATCATGAACCAGCTCTTCTCTAAATTTGAACATCACATCCTATGGTTTTGGTTTTTTGTTTTTCACAGTATGCTCTTTCTCACTACTTTCCATAGTCTTCTCTGTACTTCATTTTTCAGAAAAGGATGATATGAGATCTGCTTTATTTAAAAATACTGACTAGGCACCACAGCCTCTGTAGCTGAGGGCTCATAGCTTGATCCCATGAAAAGGAGGAGCAAGGCCAGGCAAGTGGGTATTGGGAGAGAAGTAAGCTGTTCACATGTGCATTTATACCTATGCCTTTAATACATTTCCATAAAAAGCATTAATAAAGAAATGGACACTGAGACACTAGTCCTGACTAAAAATCAGTTGATTCTGCCTTTGTGATAACTATCAAAGGGTATGTTTCATTCACATAAGAGTACTTATTTTTCATTTTCTGGTGTTAACTTAAGAACACAATATAAAATACACACCAACTGACACAGACTGACTTCTGCACTTGACATAACCATTTACATCCATTCCTTACAGGAGACAGATTAAGTGTAAAAGATGGTCAATTTTGAGTTGCAAAGGTTGCAGAAATGACTTTGGTAGGGTTGGGTAGTGCTTTGTCAAATGGATGTCATAGTTTATTACTAGTAAAGAGAAGGGAAATGTAGTTTGCATTATTGCGTCATTTTTTCTAAAAAAAACTTAATGGGGCTCTACATTTAGTGGTCATATTAGGAAAAATGATAATCTGTAGAATGAATAGTTATGTTTTGTTACAACTAATACTTTCTTTGTTAAAAAGGTTGTATTAGCCATAAAAAGGAACGAGATTGGGTCATTTGTAGAGACATGGATGGATCTAGAGACTGCCATATAGAGTGAAGTGAGTCAGAAAGAGAAAAACAAATATCGTATATTAATGCATATACGTGGAACCTAGAAAAATGGTATAGATGAACCAGTTTGCAGGGCAGAAATAGAGACACAAATGTAGAGAACAAACATATGGACACCAAGGGGGGAAAGTGGTGGGGTGGTGGTGGTGTGATGAATTGGGAGATCAGGATTGACATATACACACTAATATGTATAAAATGGATAACTAATAAGAACCTGCTGTATAAAAAAATAAAATAAAATTCAAAAATTAAAAAAAATAAAGGCTAAAAAAATGTATATTTGTACACACACACACAATAAATTAAGTAATTTAAAAAATAATAAAAAGGTTTGTATTGGGACTTCCCTGGTGGCGCAGTGGTTAAGAATCCGCCTGCCAATGGCAGGGTACATGGGTTTGAGCCCTGGTCCGGGAAGATCCCACATGCTGTGGAGCAACTAAGCCTGTGAACCACAACAACTGAAGCTCGCACACCTAGAGCCCATGCTCCGCAACAAGAGAAGCCACCACAATGAGAAACCCGCGCACCATAATGAAGAGTAGCCCCTGCTCACTGCAACTAGAGAAAGCCCACGCGCAGGAATGAAGACCTAATGTAGCCAAAAATAAATAAATTTATTTTTTGAAAAAAGGTTGTATTGAGTCTTCAATTTCAAGCGTGGCTTAAAATGTAAATATATCACATGATGCATTTAAATACAATGATGCCTCTCAAGCAGTCAAACAGCATTCGTTTTGTGTTTAGAACTACAGAAGAAAATCTCTTCAAATAAAATAGTTCTAAATTAGAAAAAAAATAAACTTTTAATTCTAAACAGATGTCCAAAAAACTTCTCTCTCAAAAGACAACATGAAGCCCCATCACAAACAATTCAGTCCAAAAGCCATTAAGGGAGAGCTGGTCATGATGGTCAAGAGCTGGTGTCAGAGCCCAAAGCAGGTGAGGGAAGACTATGTCCATGTTTGAGGGCAGCTGCACAACAAGAATCTCAGAGCTCCAGCAGGGTGAGGAGGGAATCCTCAAGAGGACAACTTGGTGTGGGGTGTTGAAGGTGAGTGAAGAAGAAGGGCAGTGGCCTGGGGCCCGGGTGGCACAGAGTATTGGAGACCAAGCTAACAAGGACACAGTCCTAGGAGGTGGGCATCCCAACACCGTGGGGCAAAGCCAGATTAGGATGCAAAGAATTTCTAATTGGGCAGGGGATGGGAGGGAGTAGGCAGAATGTAGCAATAACTATGAAAGACTGGGGAATACAGAGAAATGGATCAAATAAGTAAAACTACTATAGATAATAGGAGCTGGGTTTCTCACAGTCTAAAAAGGAAGTTACAAATATGGAAAGGTAGAAAAATAGAATGAACCCTCTGGTTTGGACTGCAATTGCAGCTATTGATGTGAACTCATGGAATTCAACAGATAGACAGATAGATAGATATAAATGTCTGTACTTATAGAAAATACAACTATTCCCTAGCTCTGTCCCCTGAGAGGTCCTGGGATCAGCAAAATCCTAATATGCACACCTAGCACACAGATCCTGGTTTCTAATGCCATTCTCCACTAAAAGGAACCAGAGCTCTTTGGAGAAATGGCTGAGGTGGGGCAGAGCAAGTACCAAATGAACCTGGAACATTATGTTGTGCTAAAAAGTAACCAAGTACTCAAAGAATGAGGGGCCATGACAAAAGAACAAAGAAGCCAGCTTGAAGGGGCTCCCACTACCAAATCTGGGATAACTGGAGCATCAATACAAATAACAACAGTAAGGGAATATAAGCCATTAAACAAAATAGGAATCTATGTGTCCACATAGATATAAATAAATATGAAAAAATTGAAAGATTAATGAGGAGGAAGACATATAATTTCAAAGGCCTTCCCACAAATGCTTATTAATCACAAAAGTGTTGAAAAAGACTAATATAATAGTGGAGAACCCTGGCAAATATACCTTAATCAAGTAATCAAGGTTACTACCAACAGTAATGGTGAGATCACGGGCCCCCAACAGGATGCACCATGAAGGACACAACATCACTTCTGCCAAATACCTGCCATATATGCATAAGCTGAATCTAATCATGAGGAAATCAGACAAACCACAGACAAATCATCAGACAAACCACAAATGAAAGACATTCTACAAAATAACTGGCTTGGTGCTTCCCTGGTGGTGCAGTGGTTAAGAATCCGCCTGCCAATGCAGGGGACATGGTTCGAGCCCTGGTCCAGGAAGAACCCACATGCCACGGAGCAACTAAGCCCGTGCACCACACACCTAGAGCCTGTGCTCCGCAACAAGAGAAGCCACCGCAATGAGAAGCCCACGCACCTCAACAAAGAGTAGCCCCCGCTAGCCGCAACTAGAGAAAGCCCGCACGCAGCAACGAAGACCCAACACAGCCAAAAATAAGTAAATAAAATAAATAAATTTATTTTTAAAAAAAATAAAATTCTCTCTAAAAAAAACAAAACAAAACTGGCTTGGAATCTTCAAAAATATTAAGGTCGTGAAAGTCAAGAAAGACTGAGGGACTGTTCCAGATTGAAGAAGACTAGAGAATCATGACAATTAAATACAATGTGTGAGTATGGACTGTCTCCTTTTGTTATAAAAGACATTACTGGGACAATGGCAAAACCTGAATGGGATCTGAGGATGAGATGGTAGTAATGCATCAATGTTAACTTTCTGATTTTGATAGTTGTATTGTGGTTACGTTGGAGAATGTTCTTATTGGTGGGAAATACACATAAACATGGTCATCATGGACTATCATGTCAGCAACCTACTCTGAATGGTTCAAGAAATCAAGTTCTTTGTATCGTACTTGCAACTTTTCTTTAAGTTTTAGATTGTTTCAAAAAAACTTATTTTTTAATTAACAAAAAAGTTATAGATAATACTGTGGGGAAAGGGGAAGTGGCATGGACATATATACACTACCAAATGTAAAATAGATAGCTAGTGGGAAGCAGCCGCATAGCACAGGGAGATCAGCTCTGTGCTTTGTGATCACCTAGAGGGGTGGGATAGGGAGGGTGGGAGGGAGGGAGACGCAAGAGGGAAGAAATATGGGAACATATGTATAACTGATTCACTTTGTTGTAAAGCAGAAACTAACACACCATTGTAAAACAGTTATACTCCAAAAAAGATGTTAAAAAAAAAAATCCTAGTCAAAAAAAAAAAAAAAGAATGCAGTTGCTCCCCTATCTCACACCATATATGAAAAAATTAACTCAAAATGGATCAAAGACCTAAATGTTAAGAGCCAAATGATATACCTGACAAAAAATTGTACCTAGAACACATAAAGAACCTTGCAACTTAACAGAAAAAAAAGTGACTAAAATTAAAAATGGGCAAAGGATCTGAATAGACATCTCTCCAAAGAAGATATACAAATGGCCCACAAGCACATGAAAAGATATTCAATATCATTAGGCATCACGGAAATGAAAATCAAACCGCAATGAGATACCACTTCATACCCACTAGGATGATTACAATCAAAGAGACAGATAATAACAAGTGTTGGTGAGGATGTGGAGAAATTGGAACTTTCATACACTGCTGATGAATATGTAAAATGATGCAACTGGTTGGAAAACAGTCTAGTAGTTCCTCAAAAGGTTAAACGTACAGTTACCATATAACCCAGCAATTTCAATCCTAGCTGTATATTTCAAGAGAAATGAAACATACAACCATACAAAAACTTGTATATAAATGTTCATAGCTGTATTATTTATAATAGCCAAAAAGTGGAAACAACCCAAATGAATAAATAAAATGTGGTGTGTGTGTTAATACATATACATATAATTAAATATATTTAATATTTAATTATAAATTAAAAGGCAGTAAAAAGGAATAAAACATGCTGTAACATGGATGAACCATGAAAACATTAGACTAAGTGAAAAAACAGTCATGAAAGACCACATATTATATGATTCCATTGTCCAGAACATGAAAATCTATAGAAGACAAAGTAGAATAATGGCTGCCTAGGGTTGAGTTGAAGGGGAAAAGGGAATGACAGTTAATGTATGCAGTTATGTATGCAGGTTTCTTTGGGGGGTAATGAAAATGTTCCAAAATTGCTTGTGGTGATGGCTGCACAACTCTGTGAATATATTAAACACTACTGAATCATATACTTTTTAAGTGGATGAATTGTATAGTATGTGAATTATATCTCAATAAAGCTGTTTTTAAAAAAAAAAATCAGACTTCTGAAATCACTAGATGGGGGAGAGCTTGTTATAATCCATACTTTTTTTTCTAATTGGCTACTTATTTATACCTATCTTCTTTGAAAAGGCTTATAAAAGTAGCAACAGTTGGAACTATAATTTTGTAGAATTTAAAATTCCTCTACGTGTAAGGATTAACAGTTTAAACGTGTGCTATACAAAAGCACTCTGCTATCACTATGAAAGGTACAAAGACAAGGCACTCAAAAGAACAAATCTAGAGGGAATGACACTTAGAAACACCTAACCATAATTCTCAGCAGAATGAGGTAAATAACTATAATAAAAGTAAGTAAGGTGCAAAGAAAACCCAGCAAAAGGAACAACTGATCCCCTCCTGGGGAAACTTCAAGTTCAAACACTGGGCTTCTCAAACCTAGTCCTTACTGAACTGAATGCCATGACCAGGAGGGCCCAACAAGAACCAATTCGCCTCCTTGAATCAGCAGGTAGGTTACAACCTAATCACCAAAAGGAGCCACAGAGACTTGCTGCTGTCTATATTCCTTCTCTGGGGGAGCTCTATACTGAACTGAGTTGACCTGCAGCATGGGGAATCTGCTATTTATGGATAATGACAGTTTACTGATAGCTCCACCACCACCAAACAGATAATGATCACGTCACATGTATTACAGAGGGCTCCCATAGCCTCCTTATAACTTGCTTTTCTCATCTGCATAAATATAAGGAGAATGAAATGATTATAAAGCTGTTCCTACATAAAGTTGCTAAAAGAACACAATTAAGAATGAATGAAGGGCTTCCCTGGTGGCGCAGTGGTTGCGCGTCCGCCTGCCGATGCAGGGGAACC
>NC_041217.1:145953413-146006315 GCF_002837175.3 Physeter macrocephalus | reverse complement strand
CCGCGGAGCGGCTGGGCCCGTGAGCCATGGCCGCTGAGCCTGCGCGTCCGGAGCCTGTGCTCCGCAACGGGAGAGGCCACAACAGAGGGAGGCCCGCATACCACAAAAAAAAATAAAATAAAATAAAAGAATGAATGAAATACTGGCCTATTTCTACATTCTCATCTATCATCATTCCATACATATATTAAACAAATATTTATTGAATACCTTCTATGTTCTAAAAGCTGGGAACATAGCATTGAACTAGACAGACACAGTCTTTATACTCATGAACTTTATAATCCAAAAGGATAGACTTCAAGATAATTCATCATTCTTAAAATCATGAGTATGTTCAAATTTAGTTCAACTAAACTTCAAACTAAATGTTTTGCTTTCTCTAGCAGTTGATCTCCCTCCTATGTAAATTATAGAATTTACTGGACAAAAGTAAGTAAAAATTTACCTTACATAAACTTCTTATTACATGGAGATAAGCATATTTTTATCTATATGTCACTTCCAGATTATGATATTATAAATAAAGGGAAAAATTACAAATCACATACATTTTAAGTAGGTCAAGTGGAACACATAAAGGGAGAAGCTAATTAGGGTACATTAATTACCTTTCAACCCCTTGACAAAGTGATTCTTGCACTGAGTAAGCACTGCAGTGCTGAGTGAAAAATTAAATGCACCTGAGCAAATATTGGGCTGGCCAAAAAATTTGTTCAGGTTTTTCCATAAGATCTTACAGGAAAACCCAAAAGAACTTTTTGGCCAACCCAATACCTTCCTACCTAAGTATTCATAAAATACTTAGCACTTTTGTTTCTATCTAGTAGACAATGAAGAGTACTTCTCTTCCCAATTTGAAAAATTATATTACAAGTTTTAAAATATTAGCCATACATAAAGATGTTTCAAATCCAGTTTTTAATATGTAGACATAAGAACAAACATATACACATATGTTTGTGTGTATGTATATACATGCATAAAAACATCTGGAAGAATAAACAAACTGCTAATAGTGTATACAACAGGAATGTTGGGAGCAACACAGGAGAGCACTTTACCTATATATGCATGCTTTATTTATGTATGTTTTAAAAAAACAAAACCCAAAATGGTTATGAATAATTTTTCATTTTAATTTGTTGTGTTTTGACTTTTTTAAAAAAACTTTCAAAAATTCACTTTGATTTTTTTAATTACGAAAGTGTTCAGGGGCTACAATGCTGTAAAAAAATTATTTCTGGGCTTCCCTGGTGGCACAGTGGTTGAGAGTCCGCCTGCCGATGCAGGGGACACGAGTTCGTGCCCCGGTCGGGGAAGAGCCCACATGCCGCGGAGCGGCTAGGCCTGTGAGCCATGGCTGCTGAGCCTGCACGTCCAGAGACTGTGCTCTGCAGCGGGAGAGGTCACAACAGTGAGAGGCCCGCATACCGCAAAAGAAAAAAAAATTATTTCTTTGGTCATAATCTACAAATAATGTACAAATAGGAGATTAAAGTATTGTATCAAAGTTAAATGTACTGGGCTTCCCTGGTGGCACAGTGGTTAAGAATCTGCCTGCCAATGCAGGAGACATAGGTTCAAGCCCTGGTCTGGGAAGATCTCACATGCCTCCGAGCAGCTAAGCCTGTGCGCCACAACTACTGAGCCTGTGCTCTAAAGCCCACAAGCCACAACTACTGAGCCCACATGCCACAACTACTGAAGCCCATGCACCTAGAGCCCGTGCTCCGCAACGAGAAGCCACTGCAATGAGAAACCTACGCACTGCAATGAAGAATAGCCCCCGCTCGCCGCAACTAGAGAAAGCCCATGTGCAGCAATGAAGACCCAACACAGCCAAAAATAAGTTAATTAATTTAAAAAAAAAACTGCTAGAGCTAATAAATAAGTTTGGCAAAGTTGTAGTGGTCCAAGATCAACACATAAAAGTCAGTTATATTTCTATAAACCAGCAATGAACAATCTGAAAGAAAATTAAGAAAACAATTCCATAAATAAGTGGAAACACATCCCAGGTTCACAGATGGACAAAAGCAATCTACAGATCCAATGTAATCCCTATAAAAATTGCAATAGGCTTTTTGTAGGACTAGAAAAAGCAATCAAATTCATATGGAATTAAAAGGGACCCTGAATAACCAAAATAATCTTGAAAAAGAAGAACAAGGTTAGAAGATTCATACTTCCCTGTTTTAAAACTTACTATAAAGCTACAGTAATCAAAACAGGATGATACTGACAGAAGGACAGACACACAGACTAATGGAACAGAACTGACAAATCAGAAATAAACCTTCCTATGTATATGGTAAACTGATTTAGGACAAGAGTCCAAAGACCATCTTTGGGAAAGTCTTTACAACATATGGGGCTGGGGAAACTGTATATTCATATGCAAAATAATGCAGTTAAACTCCTACCTCACGCTATAAAAAAAAAATTAATACAAACTGGATAAAGTTCTAAATATAAGAGCCAAAACTATAAATATCTTAGAAAAAAATATATAGGGAAATCTTCACAACATTAGATTTGGTAATAATTTCTTGGATTTGACACCAAAAACACAGGCAGAAGGGAAAAAATAAACTGGAATTCATCAAAATTTAAAACTTTTAGGGACCTCCCAGGCAGTCCAGTGGTTAGGAGTCCACACTCCCACTGCAGGGGGCACGGGTTCGATCCCTGGTTAGGGAACTAGATCCCGCATGCTGCAAGGTGTGGCCAAAAAATAAAGTTAAAAAAAATTTTTTTAACCTTTGTGCATCAAAGGACACCATCAAAAAAGTGAAAAAAAAAAGTGAAAAAGACAACTCACAGAATGGGAGGAAGTATTTGCAAATCATATATCTACAAGAGTTTAATATCCAGAATACATAAAGAACAAATCAACCAAAAACAAACAACTGAATTTAAAAAATGGGCAAAGGACTTGAATAGTATTTCTCCAAAGCAGATATATGAAAGGCCAATAAGCACATGAAAAGATTATTATTAGTTACTAGAGAATTGCAAATCAAAACCACAATGAGTTATCACTTCATACCCATTAGGATGGCTATTATCAAAATAACAGAAAATAGCAAATGATAGCAAATATCTGAAGAAATTGGAACCCTGGTGCATTGGTGCGGGGAATGTAAAAATGGTACAGATGCTGTGAAAACAATTTGGTGGTTCCTTAAAAAGTTAAACATAAAATTACCAGATTATCCAGCAATTCCACTTGTAGGTATATACTCAAAAGAATTAAAAGCAATGACTCAAACAGATACTTGTACACCAGTGTTCATAGCAGCATTATTCACAATAGCCAAAGGCAGAAACAAACCAGTGTCCATCAACAGAAGAACAGACAAATAAAATGTGGTATACACATATAAAGGAATATTATTCAGCCTTTAAAAAGAATGAAATTCTGATCCCACATGCCGCGGAGCGGCTGGGCCCGTGAGCCATGGCCGCTGAGCCTGCGCGTCCGGAGCCTGTGCTCTGCAACGGGAGAGGCCACAGCAGAGGGAGGCCCGCATACCACAAAAAAAAAAAAAAAAAAAAAAAAAAAAAAGAATGAAATTCTGATACAGGTTACAACATGAATAAATCCTGAATGCATAATGCTAAGTGAAATAAGCCATACAAAAAGGATAAATACTGTATATTTATCTCAACTTATATGAAGTACCCAGAATAGGCAAATTAATAGAGACAGAAAGTAGAATAGAGGTTACCAGGAACTGTGGGGTGGGGAGAACGGAGGAATTATTGTCTAATAGGTACTAAGTTTCTGTTAGCAATGATGAAAAATTCTGGAAATTGACAGTGGTACTGGTTGCACAATATTATGAATTTACTTAATGCCACTGAATTACACACTTAAAATGGTTAAAATTATAAATTTTATATTCTGTATATATTAGAACAATTTTTTTAAATTGCACAACCAGAATCTTTTCTTTTTGTTTCCCTACACAATACCAAATAAATGGCTAAGGTGATTTCTACTAAAATGGTCATGACAGGGGCTTCCCTGGTGGCGCAGTGGTTAAGAATCCACCTGCCAATGCAGGGGACACGGGTTCAGGCCCTGGTCCAGGAAGATCCCATGTGCCGTGGAGCAACTAAGCCCATACACCACAACTACTGAGCCTGCGCTCTAGAGCCTGTGAGCCTCAACTACTGAGCCCACGAGCCACAACTACTGAAGCCCACACGCCTAGAGCCCATGCTCTGCAACAAGAGAAGCCACTGCAATGAGAAGCCTGCACACCGCAACGAAGAGTAGCCCCCGCTCACTGCAACTAGAGAAAGCCCGCGAAGAACAACGATGACCCAACACACTCAAAAATAAATAAAATAAATTTTTTAAAAAGCTTTAAAAATAAATTAAAAAAAAAAATAAAATGGTCGTGACATAGACAAAGCACTCTTTTCTTGATAATAGTGCAACAGTTTTTTTTTTTTTTTTTTTTTTTTTGCGGTACGTGGGCCTCTCACTGTGTGGCCTCTCCCGTTGCGGAGCACAGGCTCCGGACGCGCAGGCTCAGCGGCCATGGCTCACGGGCCTAGCCGCTCTGCGGCATGTGGGATCTTCCCGGACCGGGGCACGAACCCGTGTCCCCTGCGTTGGCAGGCGGACTCTCAACCACTATGCCACCAGGGAAGCCCCCTTTTTTTTTTTTTTTTAAATTATTTATTTATTTATTTATGGCTGCGTGGGGTCTTAGTTGCTGTGGCACGCGGGCTTAGTTGCCCTGCAGCATGTGGGATATTAGTTCCCTCACCAGGGATCGAACCCGCGTCCCCTGCATTGGAAGGCGGATTCTTAACCACTGGACCACCAGGGAAGTCCCAGTGCAACAGTTTTCAAAGTGTGGTCCACAAACCCTCGAGAACCCCTGAGGCTTTTTCAGGGAATATACAAGGTCAAAACTATTTTCATATTATTATTTCCTTTTTCACTTAATTATGGTTCGCTGATAGTGTATAAGCATCTTGGATAAAAGATAAATCAAAGCAGTGGAATCAGACTGTACTATTTCATCAGTCTAGTCACTCTATTCTTCATTATCACACACCTGAGTTTAAAAAAAGTCAGTGGGACTTAAAAATGTCCAACATAAAGCAGTAAAAAATTTTATTACACCTCTAGCTTTATTTTATTATTAAAATATATAACCTTAAAATTTTATAAACCTTGACCCTTGAGTACACATATTTTTAATATTCTGTGTGACAAAATGAAAAATACATATAAAGCAGTTCTGCACAATACAATGACAGTTATCTTGAAGAAAAACACTTAAGAGATTGACTTGCAAGCTACTTTCTCCATAGAACTCTATTTTTAACTTTAAAAATGGCTAACAAACTATAATTATTCAGACTTGGGTATTTGGCAGACATTCTTCCTAAAAATAAATAAAGCTTCTCACTTTACAGAAAACTATGGACAGTATTTGTTGCCATTGATAAAACAGAGCTTTCAAAAGAATATTACAATTTTTGTAAAACTTGAAAACTTCCCAATAACTTTAAAACTTTTCTGCTGAGGTCAACAGTGATATTAATATGATTACTTAATATTGCAGAATGCAATGTGAAAACATCTGGAAGACCTACATAATTCAGTCAACCAATATTTTCAAAAAGACTGCTATAGGCTGAATGTTTGTATCTTATATGACCAGGCCACCCAAGACAGCTGTTTTCCTGCTCTCTGTACATCCCCTGCTCCACCAGTCCCTGCTTCACCTACACCTACTCACGTGACTGACCTTTCCTCTTTTTAAAAAAAAAAAATATTTATTTATTTATTTATATTTTTGGCTGCGTTGGGTCTTTGCTGCTGCATGCGGGCTAAGCGGTGAGCGGGGGCTACTCTTCGTTGTGGTGCACAGGCTTCTCACTGCGGTGGCTTCTCTTGTTGCGGAGCACGGGCTCTAGGCACACGGGCTTCAGTAGTTGTGGCTTGTGGGCTCAATAGCTGTGGATCGCGGGCTCTAGAGCTCAGGCTCAGTAGTTGTGGTACGCGAGCTTAGTTGCTCCGCAGCATGTGGGATCTTCCCGGAGCAGGGCCGAACCCGTGCCCCCTGCATTGGCAGGAGGATTCTTTACCACCACGCCACCAGGGAAGCCCTCGACCTTCCCTTTTAATCATAGAATCTAGGCAATCACCTGCTCCGCACCATCTAGTGATTGCTTTAATCTTTAGATCAGAACTATCTCCACTACGATAGTTTTTCAAAGGCTAGTTTATCAAAGGCGTGTGCGCCTCTGTTGGTTCCCTGGTAACCAATGAGCCAACCTGATGTGAATCATTCCACTCCCCCTCCTCTGGTAGCCGTCTGCTGTTTATGTAAGATTCACCCACCTATGAAACCACTGGTATCTCTGTCGCTGACTCCAGGCTCTGTCTTCAGTCTTGAGGTGGAGCAAATACAGGTAGGGCTTGCAAGCCTGCAGGTTGCAGCCCAGCATATCTCCACAAAATTCTTATGTTACACCCTAACTCCCAACATGATGGTATTTGGAGGTGGGGATCTCTGGGAGGTCATTAGGTCATGAAGGTGAAGCCTTCATGAATGGGATTAGTATCCTTATGAAAGAGACCCAAGAGACCTCCCTTGCCCCTTCCATCATGTGAGGACATAGGGAGAACAGACACCTATGAATGTGAAAGTGGGTTCTCACCAGATACCAAATCTGACTGAGCCTTGAATGTAGATTTCTCTGCCTCCAGAACTGTGAACAATAAATTTCTGCTGTTGATAAGCCACTCCATCTAAAGTATTTTCATTATAGCAGCCCAAATGGACTACAACAATTCATGATGTTATAAAATCATATATGGGTAAGAAATCCATTAAAGTACAAGATAGACCAATGGATTGTAATACAACAGAGTTTGAAAAGTTCTTTGATATGGTTCTTGATTCCACATTTCAACTAATCTTTAAGAAACTATCAAAGTTTTGGTAAAGTGTCAAGGAAGACCTTAAACACTAATATTAATTATATTAAAATATTCCTCCCTTTTGCAACTACCTATCTAAGACTAGACTTTTCTTCATAGACTTCAACCAAAACATATCACACTTCGCAAAGAAGTAAAGGGACTTCCCTGGTGGCGCAGTGGTTAAGAATCCGCCTGCCAATGCAGGGGACACGGGTTCGAGCCCTGGTCTGGGAAGATCCCACATGCTTCGGAGCAACTAAGCCCATGCACAAGCCACAACTACTGAGCCCGTGTGTCACAACTACTGAAGCCTGCGTGCCCTTGAGCCTGCGTGCCACAACTACTGAAGCCCACACGCCTAGAGCCCGTGCTCTGCAACAAGAGAAGCCACCACAATGAGAAGCCCGCACACCGCAATGATGAGTAGCCCCTGCTCGCCGCAACTACAGAAAGCCCGCATGCAGCAACGAAGACCCAACATAGCCAAAAAATAAATAAAATTTTAAAAAAGGAGTAAATATGAGAATCCATCTGCCTTTTATTAACCAGAGATTAAAGAGATTTGAAAAAAAATGTAAACCAATGCCATTCTTCTAACTAAGTTTGTTTGGAAATTATTTTTCATTTAAAATGTCATTTATGTTACATGTAATGGTTTTGTTATTGTTATTTTTGTTATTTTTAAAAATTCATTAATTTATTTATTTTGGCTGCGCCATGTCTTAGTTGCGGCACACAGGATGTTCATTGCAGCATGTGGGATCTTTTAGTTGCAGCATGCAGACTCTTAGTTGCGGCATGCAGACTTCTTAGCTGCAGCATGCAGAATTCTTAGTTGTGGCATGTGGGTTCTTAGGTGCAGCATGCATGCAGGATCTAGTTCCCCAACCAGGGATTGAACCCAGGCACCCTGCGTTGGAAGCACAGTCTTACCCACTGGACCACCAGGGAAGTCCCTGTTATTGTTATTTTTAAATGAATAAGGTAAACATTTTCAAATTTTCTCAGTTTTAATTTCTAATACAGTAACAATAGACATAACTCCCATAAACAAAAACGCTTTAGGGTCTTCAATAGTGTTTAAGGGTGTAAAGGGTCCCAAACCAAAAAGTTCAAGAACTGCTAATCTAATCAGGCCTGTGTTCAAATCAAAAAGGGATTTTTTTCACTACCACTTTTTGTTCATGTACAAAAGTATTTACATATAACTGAATTGTACCCTGAAACCAAAAAAACGAGCTAGGATAAAGAAGAGGCTCAGGTTCTGATCCTACAACCTATTTAGAAGGCCATATGTGTTACAGAATAAAACATGCCTCAGCGAAGGGGATCAGAATATACCACCCCAAAGTATGCCACTTTGGCATGAGGATTATTTTGAGCTGAAGGCAATTAAGAAAAAGCAGACACAAGAGGAACTCTCTGCCCTCCCCTTTTCTGTCTAAAGGCAGGGCATATATTTCTATTTGTAAAGACATCTCCCTCTCCCATACCAGGAAGAGGAGACTGACTCAATCACCAGAAATGACTTTTATCACAGGAGACAGCACCAACTGGAGTCTGCATAAACAAACCTTACTAAAACGACCCTTATCTTCCATTAATTTCCCCATATATTTACCTTCCCACAATTTACTACCCCTAGAATCCCAAATCCTTTTAACTTTGTCTAGTCACTTCTCCACAATTTATCACCCTTTCTTAAAATGGTATACAAGCTCTCACTCGTTTTTCAAAAAGATTTTAAAAATAGACAAATATTTAGCTAGACTTACCAAGAAAAAAAGAGAGGACTCAAAATCAGAAATGAAAGGGAAGACATTAGCACTGATACCACAGAAATACAAAGGATCATAAGAGACTACTATGAATAATTACATGTCAAAAAACTGGACAACCCAGAAGATATGGAAACATTCCTAGAAACATACAACCTACCAAGACTGAATCATGAAGAAACAGAAAATATGAACAGACCAGTTACTAGCAAAGAGATTGAATCAGTATCAAAAATCACCCCAACAGGGCTTCCCTGGTGGCGCAGTGGTTGAGAGTCCGCCTGCCGATGCAGGGCACACGAGTTCGTGCCCCGGTCCGGGAAGATCCCACATGCCGCGGAGTGGCTAGGCCCGTGAGCCATGGCCGCTGAGCCTGAGTGTCCGGAGCCTGTGCTCCGCAATGGGAGAGGCCACAACAGTGAGAGGCCTGCGTGCCGAAAAAAAAAAAAAAAAAAAAAAAAAATCACCCCAACAAACAGAAGTCCAGGGCCAGAGGGCTCCACTAGTGAGTTCCACCAAACATTTTTTTTTTTTTTTTTTTTTGCGTTACATGGGCCTCTCACTGCTGTGGTCTCTCCCATTGTGGAGCACAGGCTCTGGACGCGCAGGCTCAGCGGCCATGGCTCACGGGCCCAGCCGCTCTGCGGCATGTGGGATCTTCCCGGATCAGGGCACGAACCCGTGTCCCCTGCATCTGCAGGCGGACCTGTAACCACTGTGTCACCAGGGAAGCCCCAAACATTTTAAAAAGAATTAATACCAATCCTTCTCAAACTCTTACAAATAATAGAAGAGGAAGGGACACTTCCAAACTCATTTTTGTGAGGCCAGCATTATCTTAAAACCAAAACTAAACAAGGATACTTCCAGAAAATTAAAAGCCAATATCTCCAATGAACATAGATGCAAAAATCATCACAAAAATATCAGCCAACTGAATTCAACAATACATTAATAGGATCATACAACATGATCAAGTGGGATTTATTCCAGGAATGCAAGGATGGTTCAACATCCACAAAGCACAATGTTGTGATATACCACATTAACAAAATGAAGGATAAAAGTTATATGATCATCTCAATAGATGCAGAAAAAGCATTTGACAAAACTGAACATCTATTAATGATAAAAACTCTCAACAAGGTGGGTACAGAGGGGGGACTTCCCTGGTGGTCCAGTGGCTAAGACTCCGCGCTCCCAATGCAGGGGGCCCAGGTTTGATCCCTGGTCAGGGAACTAGATCCCACATGCTGCAACTAAGAGTTCAATGCCGCAACTAAAAATCCTGCATGCCGCAACTAAAGATCCCACATGCCACAACGAAGATCCCACATGCCACAACTAAGACCTGAGGCAGCCAAATAAAAAAATACGTTTTTTTTTTTAAAAAGGTGGGTACAAAGGGAACATACCTCAACACAATAAAGACCATATATGATAAGCCCACAGCTAACATCATATGCAATAATAAAAAGCTGAAAGCTTTTTTAAGGAACAAGACTTTTTATTTATTTATTTATTTATTTATTTATTTATTTATTTATTTATTTATGGTTGCATTGGGTCTTGTGCTGTGCGCAGGCTTTCTCTAGTTGCAGCGAGCAGGGGCTACTCTTCGTTGCGGTGCGCGGGCTTCTCATTGTGGTGGCTTCTCTTGTTGTGGAGCACAGGCTCTAGGCGCACAGGCTTTAGTAGTTGCGGCATGCAGGCTCAGTAGTTGTGGCTCACAGGCTCTAGAGTGCAGGCTCAGTGGTTGTGGTGCACGGGCTTAGTTGCTCTGCAGCACATGGGATCTCCCTGGACCAGGGCTCGAACCCGTGTCCCCTGCATTGGCAGGCGGGTTCTTAACCACTGTGCCACCAGCAAAGCCCAACAAGACAACTTTTATTCACCACTTTTATTCAAAACAGTTTTGAAAGTCCTAGCCAGGGCAATTAGGAAAAAAAAAAATAGAAAAGGCATCCAAATTGGACAGGAAGAAGTAAAATTGTCTCTATTTGCAGATGACAATATGTTACATATAGAAAACCCTAAGGACTCCACCAAAAAAACTGTTAGAACTAATAAACAAACTCAGTATAGCTGCAAGATACAAAATCAATATATAAAAACCAATTGCATTTCTATACTAATAATGAGCCATAAGAAAGAGAAATTAAGAAAACAATCCCATTTACAACTGGATCAAAAAGAATAAAATACCTAAGAATAAATTTAACCAAGGAGGTAAAAGATCTCTACACTGAAAACTATAAGGCACTGATGAAAGAAACTGAAGAGGACACACCTAAATGGAAAGATATTCCATGCTCATGGATTGGAAGAAAAACTGTTAAAATGTTCATACCACCCAAAGCAATCTACAGATTCAATGCAATCCCAATCCAAATTCCAATGGCATTTTTCACAGAAATAGAAGAAACAATCCTAAAACTGTCACGGAACTACAAAAGACCCCAAATAGTCAAAGCAATCTTGAGAAGGAATAACAAAGCGGGAGGCTTCAAACGTCCTGAACACAAACTATATTACAAAGCTAAAGCAATCAAAACAGTATGGTATTTAGCATAAAAACAGACATATGCATCAATGGAATGAAATAGCCCAGAAATAAACCCACACACAAGGTCAATTAATTTATGTCAAAAGAGTCAAGGATATACAAAGGGGAAAGGGCAGCCTCTTCAATAAATGGTGTGGAGAAAACTGGACAGCCACATGCAAAAGAGTGAAACTGGAACACCATCTTACACCATACACAAAAATCAACTCAAAATGGATTAAACAGTCAAATATAATAGCTGAAACCATAAAATTCCTAGAAGAAAACAGAAGGTAAGCTCCTTGACATTAGTCTTGGCAATGGTTTTCTGGATTTGACACCAAAACCAAAGGCAACAAAAGCAAAAATCAACAAGTGGGACTACATCAAACTAAAAAGCTTCTGTACAGCAAAGGAAGCCATCAACAAAATGAAAAAGCAACCTACCGAATGGGAGAAAATATTTGCAAATCATATATCTGATGAGACAGTAATACCTAAAATATATTAGGGACTTCCCTGGTGGTCCAGTGGTTAAGACTCTGCGCACCCAATGCAGGGGGCCCGGGTTCGATCCCTGGTCAGAGAACTAGATCCTGCATGCCGCAACTAAAGATCCCATGTGCCACAACTAAAGATCCCTCATGCTGCAATGAAGATCCCACACACGGCAACAAAGATCCCGTGTGCCGCAACTAAGACCCAGGACAGCCAAATAAATAAATTAATTAATTAAAAAATAAAAAATAAATAAAATATATTTTAAAACTTATGCAACTCAATAGCAAAAAAATCTGATAAAAAATGGGCAGAGGGGACTTCCCTGGTGGGACAGTGGTTAAGAATCCGCGTGCCAATGCAGGGGACACGGGTTCGAGCCCTGGTCCGGGAAGATCCCACATGCTGCAGAGCAACTAAGCCCAGGCGCCACAACTCCTGAAGCCCGCATGCTCTAGGGCCCACGTGCTGCAACTACTGAGCCCGTGTGCTGCAACTACTGAAGCCTGCATGCCTAGGGCCCATGCTCCATGACAAGAGAAGCCACTGCAATGAGAAGCCCATGCACAGCAACAAAGACCCAATGTGGCCCCAAAATAAATTAATTTTTAAAAATGGGTAGAGGATCTGAATAGCCATTTTTCCAAAAAGACATCCAGATGGCCAACTGTTACATGAAAAGGTGCTCAACATCACTAATTATCAGGAAAATCCAAATGAAAACTATGAGATATCACATCACACCTGTTACAATGACTATTATCAAAAAGACAAGAGGGGCTTCCCTGGTGGTTCAGTGGTTAAAAATCCGCTTGCCAATGCAGGGGACATGGGTTTGAGCCCTGGTCCAGGAAGATCCCACATGTCTAGGAGTAACTAAGCCCGTGCATCACAACTACTGAGCCTCCGCTCTAGAGCCCATGTGCCACAACTACTGAGCCCATGTGCCACAGCTACTGAAGCCCGTGCACCTAGAGCCCGTGCTCCACACGAGAAGCCACCACAATGAGAAGCCCGTACAACACAACAAAGAGTAGATCCCGCTCGCCACAACTAGGGAAAGCCCGCACGCAGCAACAAATACCCCACGCAGTCAAAAATTAAAAATTTGTTAAAAGACAAGAAATAACAAGTGTTGGCAAGGATGTGAAGAAAAGAAAACCCTTGTGTATTGTCAGTGGGAATGTAAGTTGGTACAGCAACTATGGAAAACAGTATGAAGGTTCCTCAAAACATTAAAAATAGAATTAATGTATGAACCAGCAACTCCACTTCTGGGTATTTATCCCCCAAAAATGAAAACACTAACTCAAAAAGATATATGCACCCCCATGTTTATTTCAGCATTATTTACTGTAGCCAAGATATGGAAACAACCTAAGTGTCCACTGATGGATGAATGGATAAAGAAAATATATACAATGGGGGGAATTCCCTGGAGGTCCAGTGTTTAGGACTCAGTTCTTTCAGGCGTTCACTGCTGTGGCCCAGGTTTGATCCCTGGTCGGGGAACTAATATCCTGGCAAGCTGTGTGGCTCGGCCAAAAAAAAAAAAAAGAAAGAAAGAAAGAAAAGGAAAATATATACAATGGAATATTATTCAGTCATAAAAAGAAGATAATCCTGCCATTTGTGACAACATGGATGGACCTTGAGGGCATTATGCTAAGTGAAATAAGACAGAGAAAGACAAATACTGTATGATCTCACTTATACATAGAATCTGAAAAAAAAAGAAAAAGAATGAAAAAACAGAACTAATCTAGCCATTTGTGACAACATGGATGGACCTTGAGGGCATTATGCTAAGTGAAATAAGACAGAGAAAGACAAATACTGTATGATCTCACTTATACATAGAATCTGAAAAAAAAAGAAAAAGAATGAAAAAACAGAACTCATAGAGAGAACAGATTGGTGATTGCCAGAGGAAAGGGATGAGAGATGGGTGAAATGGGTAAAGGTGGCAAAAAGATACAAACTTCCAGTTAGAAAACTTACAAGTCCTAGGGATATAATGTACAGCATGGTGACCATAGTTAATAATACTATATTGTATATTTGAAAGTTGCTAAGAGAATATAACTTAAAAGTTCCCATCATGAGAAAAAAAAATTGTAACTATATGTGATGATAGATGTTAACTAGACTTGTGATCACTTCACAATATATACATATATCAAATCATTATGCTGTACACCTGAAACTAATATAATGTTATATATCAATTATAGTCCAATTTAAAAGAAAAGAAAAAAATATGGCATACAAGCTCTCAAGCCTAACTGCTTCTTTGGGTTTTCACTTCTTTTCTGTGACATTCCTGTGTATATATGAGGAGTAAACCTTTTCTTTTGTTAATCTGGCATTTGTCAATTTAATTAGCAATCCCCAGTAACTAAACCTATGAGGGTAGAGAAAAAGGGTTTTTTCTCCCCCAAAGGTGATATTGTAGGCACCAAAAATATTTATTAGACATTCACAGGATATTTCAGTTATCACTAAACCAGACCTAAGTAACATATGCAGAACCAAAAGGCAAACATAAAAGCAGTCATCTCTGTACTAGGGAAAAAGTCCTTAGCACCTCTGGCTTAGTCAGCTGTTACTGGTAGTTTAGTATAACTAGAGATGGCAAACTAGTAGATCAGAAATTGTTTTTATTTTCATAAAGAAAAAAGAAAAAATAAACTACTAATTCATGTTTACTCTTTACAGTTAATTCATTTAAGCTATATTTAGATACTGGTTCTGATCAATCAACTAAAAGTAAAAAAGGAATTTGCAATGCTCTCTTAAAATCTTTCTGTATCAATCTCTTACATTTTTAAAAAATTCTTAATATTTACCCTCTTAAATAGTAAATCTTATCTTCTACAAATAACCTTGACATAAAAATTCTGTTTAAGAAAAGTGTTTCAGGGCTTCCCTGGTGGCGCAGTGGTTGAGAGTCCGCCTGCCGAGGCAGGGGACACGGGTTCGTGCCCCGGTCCGGGAAGATCCCACACGCCGCGGAGCAGCTGGGCCCGTGAGCCATGACCGCTGAGCCTGCTCGTCCTGAGCCTGTGCTCCGCAACGGGAGAGGCCACAGCGGTGAGAGGCCCACGTACCGCAAAAAAAAAAAAAAAAAGAGAAGTGTTTCATTCACATAAACCTTTACTGTATGGTACTGAGGGTACTGTGTTTAAGTACTAAGTAAATAAAGAAATTATCCTGTTAAGTGTTGTCAAAGGCAAATGATGTTATCAAGTACACATAACAAACCTGAAATATTTCATCAGATGATAAATTCTGACTACCTGAATAGAAAGTGTTATCCATGGTACTTTAAATGACCATTTTATTTAAAAAGTACTCTGAATTTCTGGAAACATCAAACCAGCTGTTACTAACCACTGCTAAGGAACCAGGGAACAAGAGAAAATTTTCCAGTACATGTATTTGTGAATAATGTGAAATTATACAAGGTTTTAAACACGAAAGTTATAAAACTAAATAATTCTATTAAAATACAGTTCTAAATTCATGAACCTATTCCATTTTAGAGAAATTTTTTAAAAAGAATTAGAACTACTCTGGATGTTGATATAATCTTAGATATAGAAAAATGCTTAGAAAAGAACGACTGGTTGATCAGGCTAGACAGATGAAAAAAACAATTATATTCAGAGGGAAGGAAAACTTTTACTTAAATTAAACCTTCAGCTTTTTGAAAACCTAAAAATAAAATTATGGAAACATGAGGAGAGAAAGAAACAAAAACAACATTTCATCCTTCTAAAAGAAAAACAACTGACACCTTTAACCAACCTCTTTTTCAAGGATAATGATTAAAACAAAATTTCGCCCCCAGCACCAGTGAGCTGCCACATTCAAATCCAGACTTCACAGACTATTTGGCATACAACAATGAATTACAGAACAATTTTGCTCACGTATGGACAAATACTATTTTTCTCCACTGAAATTATTTCTCTGTGGTATGCTCATTAGTAACACTGACCCTTTCCTATGTCCCAATAACCAACCTGCTTTGTGAGCTAAATCCCAATCCCAAATCAGATGTTGCTGGCAAAATTAATCTCCGAATGAAAACAGTACATAAGCCAGTCACAACACGGAATTTGGTTTGTATGTTACTGACATTGAGACAGAAAACTGCAATTTCCAGCAGGTATTTTTAGTTGAGCTTCTTGGCTCAGCAAAACTGAAGTTATAATTTTATCTTTAGAAACATATATGCTATTTTCTTAAAATTATATTGCTGATTTTTTCTTTGAAAATATATGTTTCTAAAAGACTGTCTCACAACCAAAAAAATGATTTTAACAATTGGTAGAAGTAACATTTAATTATTAATTCAAGGTTAAAACACTTAGATTGAAATAGTAATGTGATTTCCCCTCCCTTTGTGCCTTTCCCCAAGCTAGAGACAGAGTTCTTTCTGATTTCAATTTTTTTTTAAGATTGATTGATTGATTGATTGATTGACTGATTTTAGGCTGCATTGGGTCTTAGTTGTGGCACGCAGAATCTTTCATTGCGGCGTGCGGGCTTCTCTCTAGTTGTGGGGTGTGGGTTTTCTCTCTCTAGTTGTAGCGCAGGCTCCAGAGCACGTGGGCTAGGTAGTTTGCGGCACGCAGGCTCTAGTTGTGGCGTGAGCTCAATAGTTGTGGTGTGTGGGCTTAGTTGCCCCGTGTCATGTGGGATCTTAGTTCCCTGACCAGGGATCGAACCCACGTCCCCTGCATTGGAAGGTAGATGCTTTACCACTGGACCACCAGGGAAGTCCCTCAATTTATTTTGACACTGCCTTTTTTTGTCCACTCACATGATATAATTTAGGTAAACAGCAGTTTCTTCAGTTAAAGTTAACTGCTTTGAAGATTCTAATAATAATAATATCATCTTCCTGATAGCAATGAATTCATTATATTTTCAAAGACTTCTCCAATTGGAAAATACGATGATTACAATATGGTAAGTTTTAGACATATTTCATTCAAATAAATAGAATACTGTTTCTTAGTATTGCTCACAAACACACAGAAAACTACTTGTCTAAAATAAAATCTCCAGACTTGGTCATAACCCAGCAATGTAACTTTGAACAATCCTCTTAAACTCTCGTCTTCTTATCTATAAAATGTTTGATTACGTCTAAATAGTTCCTCCTGCCCTTGTATTTGGCTATCCAAAAGAGACAGTATCTTAGGCAGATTTCATTTAAAGTTTGCTGTGTACCATGAGTCATATTCCCAACTGGTAAGCTAAATGCGATTATGAAGACTATATTTTTAGGTGTTCATAAAAAGAACAACCAGAGCCAAAAAAATAGCATTAATATTTTTTAAAGTGAACAACGGAACTGAAGAAAACTAGGATTAGACTTTAGGGGAGAGAGGGATTAGCAAAACAGAGGAGGGAACTCCTTCCAACTCATTGTATGAGGCCAGTATAACTCTGATACCAATACCTGAAAAAGACAACACAAGAGAAGAAAACTATAGACCCAATATCCCTTAGGAACACAGATACAAAAATCCTCTACTAAATACTAGCAAACCAACTCCAGCAAAACATAAAAAGGATTATATACCATGACCAAGTGAGATTTGTTCCAGGAATGCAAGGTTGGTTCAACAAACAAAAATCAATCAATGTAATACACCATATTAACAGAATAAGAATAAAGGTTTGGTCATCACAGTAGATGCAGAAAAAAGCATTTGACAATATCAAACACCCTTTCAAGATAAAAACACTCAACAAACTAGGAGTAGACGGGATTTTCCTCAACCTGATAAAGGGCATCTATGAAAAAATGCACAGCTAACATGATACTTAATGGTGAAAGACTGAATGCTTCCCCCTAAATCAGGAACAATACAAGGATGTTTTTTCTTGCCATTTCTATTTAATACTACTGGAGGTTCTCACCAGAGCAATTAGGGAAATAAAATATATAAAAGGCACCCAGATTGGAAAGGAAGACGTAAAACTATGTCTATTTGCATACAGAAAATTACAAGAAATACACACACCAAAAAAAACACTATTAGAGCTAACAAACAAGCTCAGCAAGATTGCAGGACACAAGATCAACATACAAAAATCAATTGAGGGGACTTCCCTGATGGCGCAGTGGTTAGGAATCCGCCTGCCAATGCAGGGACACGGGTTCAAGCCCTGGTCTGGGAAAATCCCACATGCCGCGGAGGAACTAAGGCCATGTGCCACAACTACTGAGCCTGCGTTCTAGAGCCCACGAGCCACAACTACTGAGCCCGCGCACCACAACTACTGAAGCCCATGTGCCTAGAGCCCACGCTCCGCAACGAGAAGCCACCGCAATGAGAAGCCCACACACCGCAATAAAGAGTAGCCCCCACTAGCCGCAACTAGAGAAAGCCCGTGTGCAGCAACAAAGACCCAACGCGGCTATAAATAAATAAATAAACTTATTATTATTTTTTAATCTATTGAGGGACTTCCCTGGTGGTCCAGTGGTTAAGACTCCGTGCTTCCACTGCAGGAGGCACAGGTTCGATCTCTCATCGGGGAACTAAGATCCCACATGCCGAGTGGTACGGCCAAAAAAGAAAAAAAAAAAACGTGTAAGCCTCCTATGATCATATCCCGAAAAAACCCACTATTAACGATTTAGCTAATAAACCTTTGTTTAAAAAAAAGTCAACTGAATTCCTATACACTAGCAATTCACAATCAAAAATGAAATTAAGAAAACAATTCTACTTACAATAGCCCCTGAAGAGAATAAAATATTGAACAGACATTTCAGCAAAGAAAGTATACAAATGTCCAATAAGCACATGAAAAATGCTCAACTTCATTAGTCATTAAGGAAATGCAAATCAAAACCACAATGAGATACTACTTCACATCTGCTAGGATGCCTATAATAAAAATGACAGATAACAAGTGTTGATGAGAACGTAGAAAAAGTGGAACCCTCATACACTGCTGGCAAGGATGTAAAATCATGCAGCAGCCACTGTGGGAAACAGTTTGGCAGTTTCTCAAAAAGTTAAACATAAAGGTATCATATGACCCAGCAATTCCACTCCAAGGTATATACCCATGAGAACTGAAAATTGAAAATTTTGCACGTGAATGTTCATAGCAGCATTCTTCATAACAGCTGAAAAGTAGAAACAACCCAAATATCTATCAACTGATGAATGGATAAACAAATGTAGTATATACATAAAGTGGAATATTATTCAGCCATAAGAAGAAATGAAATACTGATAGATGCTACAAATAGATGAACCTTGAAAACATTTTGCTATGTGAAAGAAGCCAAACACAAAAGGCCATAAACTGTATCATTCCATTTACATGAAATGTCCTAACCAGGCAAATCCACAGAGATGGGAGTAGGTTAGTTGTTGCCATGGGCTGGGGTAAGCAGAATGGGGAGTGACTGCTAACAGCTACAAGGTTTACAACAATTTTTTAATGTTCTGGAATTAGATGGCTGCACAACTTTATGAATATACTAAAAACCACTGAATTGTATATTTTAAAAGGATGAATATAACAGCATGTGAATTATATCTCAATATAAAAGAAAGAAGGCAAACCAAGGTACTTTTAAAATTCCAATTTAAAAGACTTTTATCAGACCTTTTCAATAGACCTTTTGTAACCTCATAACAAAGAAAGTATAAAAATACATACACATAGAGACCAATTACAGAAAGAATAATGTGTTTCAGTTCAAGGCTTACCTTCAACCCAGTACCACAATTTTGGAACCCCAGTGCACTGTTGGTGGCAATGTAAAATGGTCCAACCACTATGGAAAACAGTATGGAGGTACCTCAAAAAATTAAAAATAGGGCTTCCCTGGTGGCACAGTGGTTAAGAATCCACCTGCCAATGCAGGGGACACGGGTTCAAGCCCTGGTCCGGGAAGATCCCACATTCCGCGGAGCAACTAAGCCCATGCACCACAACTACTGAGCCTGCGTGCCACAACTACTGAAGTCCGCGTGCCTAGAGCCCGTGCTCCGCAACAAGAGAAGCCATCGCAATGAGAAGCCCACGCACCGCAACGAAGAGTAGCCCCCACTCACCCCAACTACAGAAAGCCCGTGCACAGCAACAAAAGACCCAACGCAGCCAAAATAAATAAATAAATAATAAAATAAATAAATTTATGAAAAAAAATTAAAAATAGAAATACCATTTGAGGGACTTCCCTGTCAGTCCAGTGGTTAAGATTCTGTGCTTCCACTGCAGGCGGCACGGGTTCAATCCCTGGTTAGGGAACTAAGATCCTGCATGATGCACAGTGTGGCCAAAAAAAAATTAAAAATTAAAATTAAAAAAAAGAAATACCATTGGATCCAACAATCCCAATTTGGATATATACTCATATATCCAAAAGAAATGAAAGCAGGGTCTCAAAGAGACACTGGATACCTATGTCCACAGCAGCACTATTCACAAGAGCCACCAGTGAAAACAACCCAAATGTCCCCTGACAGATGAATGGATAAACAAAATGTGGCATATACATACAGTGGAATATTACTCAGCCTTAAAAAGGAAGGAAAACCTGTCACAAGCTACAATATAGATGAATCTTAAGGATATTACATGAAGTGAAATAAGCAGTCACAAAAAGACAGAGACTCTATGATTTTTCTTATATGAGGTATCTAAAGTAGTCAAATTCATAGAAACACAAAGTAGAATGGTGGTCACCGAGTGCTAAGAGGAGGAGGAAAAGGGAGTTGTTTAACTGGTACAGCATTTCAGATTTGCAAGGTGAAAAAGTTCTGGAGATATGTTCTATAAACCATGTGAGTATGTTTAACTCTACTGAATTACACATTTAAAAAGGGTTAAGCTGGTAAATTTTATTTTTTTTAAATCATGATTTTTAAAACTATATGGACCTGGAATCGTTTCGGTAGGTAGATTTTTTTAATCACTAATTCAATTTCTTTTATGGTTAAAAGACTATATAAAGATTTTTAATTTCTTCTCAAGTCAGTATTGGTAAGTCATTCTTAGTTGTTTTTAAACAGTGCTTTCCCTATTGAAGCTACGTTTTCACAACTCATTAAATTGTCTGTTTTATCCTTACTTTTTGTAGTTACCAGATGAGCCCTATTAAGAAGTATCAAGTACTCATTTGAAGCCATAATCTATTACATACCGACTTGACCTACAAATGAGACAGATTACAGTGGTGACTACTTCTTGTAGAAATTTACAGATGGCAATTATAGGCATCTCCAAACATAAAACCTGATAAATAACAAATCCACACAGAGCAAACCCTACTTTATGAGTAATGTGAGATCATACTTACTAAATTCCTTCTGATATGTTCTTGAAGATTCCTTAATGTAAAATATTCTACATTCAAATGTTTCTTCCACTAAAACCACAGAAGGAAAGTGTCAAGACTGGGGAAAAAGGAAATTTAAACTACTACCCTTAAAAAGTCCTTATTTTTGCCCGTTTCAATTCAGCATGAAAGAAGTAATTTTCAGTGGCCTTTTCATTGTTGTTTCAAATGAAGTGTTTTCTTCTGTTAACCATAGTAAAAATAATACCCAAATATAAATGACTGTGTAAAGAGAAAAATAACTTAAGACCAATATACAGATAAATTGATTGATTTATATTTATATTTGAAACCTATTCTAGAAGGCCTACCAAGGAATTCATGAATCAACTAGCAAAGCTGATTGGAAGCCATTATTTCTTCCATTCCTTCCAAAGGAGTCTCAAATGTGATGTACTCAAGATGTGGATATTATGTTGAGTCCCTTATGACATCTATAGATAGCCTTGGTCTCTTCATTAAAAATAAGCAAGAATAATATTTTTTTAGCTGAGCAAAAGGCTCCAGAAACATGATACACTAGACTATTTCAGAGAACCTTCTTTTAACGTGGAAAATGTAAATCAAAGAGACCCACTGCAAAAAAAAGACTATCCTACCTATCCTTCATAGTCCAAGTTCAAACACCATCATCTCCAAAGTCCTTCCTTCCACTCTAGTCCACAATCCCCCCCTTCTCTTGAATTTCTAAAAGCACTTGTTGGTATCACATTTTGATAGTTATCTATTGCTCTTATTATTACTCTCTGCTGAGTCTGTTCCTTTAACTGAGAAATGAAAATTAGAGCAATATGTGAGGAAAATATTAAATAAGACTACTTAAGTAGAACAATGCTTAACTACCCAATAAGTACTATAATAGTTATTACTCTGCCATTTATCAAATCTATGACTCTGAACAGTCACCTTTGCTAAATCTCATTTTCTTCACCTGTAAAGCAGACATAATAATCCCTGTCAAATGATTGTCTGTGTGTGAATAGGGACAACCAATACTCTTTTGGTTTTGAGAGTATTTATTCATCATTAAGCCTAAGACAACCCCTAGAGTATTATAGTTGATCATTACTAAACCTTTGTACAACATACAGCACTCCTATTACCTTAATACTACAAAATAAGCATTTTATAAACATAAATTTTAATAGCTACAAGAGTTTTTTATATGAATTTGTCATAATTCACTTAACTATGCCCTCAGTGTTGAGCATCAACCACTCTCTTATTGATATCTCTACCCAGCTCCTTGTTGTTCTTTTGCCACACCAGCCCAGTACATCTCTCAATCATGGGGAATTATCCAACCACCTGCTTCCTCTGTTTCCATACCACAAGTGCTTAGTGCTGCTGAAGAAGAGCACGAGCATGGAATTTGTGCCACTGCAAATTTGCAAGTCTCTAATCTTCACTGACATTAACTATCTTATTAGTAATTCATTTATATATCAGTGGCCCTTTCCATCCCACACAGCAATCACTCTACACACCTCTTCTTTCACAATTGCCCTCTACCAGAAAAAAGTCTGACCTCACCCAATTTTCCAACCTACATTGTTCTTCAAACCCATCTCCTTCCTTCTAAGTGTTAGACAAAGGTATCTTTCCTCCTCCCCTGGGATAATAATTCCTCTCACCTCCAAACACATCACTTTCCTGTTCCATCAAATCACACCCCTCACCCATATATTCAACCTTACCTCTGCTTTATTATCTCCACCAAAATATAACAGGTGTTCAACTTTTCTGTCTTTAAAAAAAAAAATTCTGTTTCTCAGATCTATGTCTCTCTTTTGCTACCTCTCACTTTTCCTTCACAGCAAGTTTTCTAAGAGTGGTCTATATATTTATAGTCTATACTCTCACCTCTCATCTACTCTTCAACTTACTGTAATTTGATTTCTTCTCAATAACAAGGTCTAGCAGAAACTTTTCTATGTTTATTTCACAAAATCACTTCAGGTTTTACAATGTAAGCCATTTTTTTAAATTTATTTATTTATTTTTGGCTGCGTTGGGTCTTCATTGCTGTGTGCGGGCTTTCTCTAGTTGCGGCGAGTGGGGGCTACTCCTCGTAGCGGTGCGCGGGCTTCTCATTGTGGTGGCTTCTCTTGTTGCAGAGCACAGGCTCTAGGGGCGCAGGCTTCGGTAGTTGTGGCACGCAGGCTCGGTAGTTGTGGCTCATGGGGTCTAGAGCACAGGCTTAGTAGTTGTGGCGCATGGGTTTAGTTGCTCTGCGGCATGTGGGATCTTCCTGGAGCAGGGCTTGAACCCGTATCCCCTGCACTGGCAGGCGGATTCTTAACCACTGCGCCACCAGGGAAGTCCCTGTAAGCCATATTTTCCTTCTTGATAATCTGCCCCTGAGCTTCCCAGAGACCAATCTTCTCTTCCTACCTGCCCTGCTACTTTTGAGTCTTGAATCTAATCATATTGCTTTAGCATACTATGTTTCAGGAGTTCTGTACTACCTGTAAGATAAAGTCCAAATTCTTCAGTGTGGAATATAAGGCCCTTCAGGGCCTGGCCCTGCTTACTTTTCTAAGCTCATTTTCTTATTATTTTCCCACAGCACCTTTCACCCTAGCCACACCTAAACACCCACAGCTCATCCAAACACACAATACCCTCTCATGCCTTTGTACATATGGTTCCCTGTACCGCAAAGAATGCCCGTTCCTCTCTTTTTCTTTCTCCCTCTCTCTCTCTCTCCTCCTCTCTCCTCCTCCCCCCTCTTCTTCTCCTTCTTCTCTCTCCCTCTTCCTCTCTCTCTCACCACACTCTCCTTCCACTTACTTTTTTTTTTAAGACTCAGGTCATACATAGTTTTATCGATGAAACCTTCCCTCACATCTTTAGGCCTAGGTAAGCACTATCTCCTCTTTGATTCCATAGAGCTTTGCTGAACATTCTAATATAAAGCTTATCCATTATAGTATAGCTATTTACCTGTCTTTGTACTGACACTGGAGCTCCTTGAGGGCACACCTTTTCTTATTTATCTTCGTGTCTCCAGTGCTGAGTGTCTCACTGATAGAAGGCACTTGATAAATATTTGTTGAATTAATGTATGAGATGATCAGCATTTAGGCTTACCATAGAGAAAAAGAGAAGATCCAAGAATAATTATGCTGAAAGAACAGCAGTAGACTTTTATTGAAGGCAGAAAAAGAAAGAAAGGTCAGCCTGAAGACAGAACAACATTTTTGAAATTTCCCATAGAAAAAAGGTAAAATGAAAAAAAAAAAGCAAAAGGTAAAATGAGCCATAAAAAAAGAATAATGATCAGTGACACTTGCTACAAATATTAACCCACTGTTTCTCTTGTCCCAAAAGTTTACCCATCCTGACCTTAGAGCCAAGCACACACTAGAGTCAGGCAGCTTCTAGCAACTGAGATGTGCAGCTGCCTCTAGCAAAGCTTCCAGCATAAGCCCCTCACCTTAACCTCTCTAACATTTCCCTATCAGTATATCACAAAAGCACTGACCTTCAAGAACAGTGAGTACCTGCAATATGCCAGATACTAAGCTACGTATTATTTTATTATATGTATATGTATATTTGTGTGTGTGTATATATATATATAATTCTTATAAAAATCTTTGTGAATTAAGTACGACTACTCCCATTTCACAGATGAAGACTGTTCAATGTCACACAGTTGTTAAGCACACCAAATTCAAACCAGTTGTCTAACAAATCACAATCCTCTTCCTCTCAAGGCGTCAACTACATGCAATGTGACTTAAAAAGTTCCCAGCAATCTTTCAGGTACTCCTCACATCATGTGTAAGGCTAACTCTAAGCTATCCCTCTATGGCAGATGTTGTAGAATATTCAAAATTAAGATAAGACATTCACCAAGCTCCTTCTCTACTAATGAGGGCCCTCTCTCTTTTACCTATACTTCTAATTCCTCATTCATCAAACCCTAAGAAACAGGATTAAGTGCAATTTTTATTCTCAAATTTAGAGTCTGCAGTAGATAGAATTACAGCCCTCCAAGGATGTAGACATCCTTAGAATGTTCCTGGAACCTATGAATATGTTACATTACATGGCAAAAGGAACTTTGTAAATGTGATTCTGTTAAGAATATTGCGATGGGAAGATCATCTTGGATTATCCAAGTGAGCTAAAGAAATCACAAACGTCCCCATAAGAGGAAGGCAAGAATATCAGTCAGAGAAGACGATATGACAACAGAAGCAGAGGTCAGAGAGAGAGAGTTTTGAAGATGCAATGCTACTGGCTTTGAAATAGAGTAAGGGGTCAGGAGTCAAGGAATGTAGGCAGCTTCTAGAAGGTGGAAAAAGCAAGAAAATGAATTCTTCTCTAGTGCCTCCAAAAGGAATACAGCCTGGAAACACCTTGATTTTAGAATTTTGATTTCCAGAACTGCAAGATAATAATGTTTTAAGCCACTAAGTTTATGGTAACTGGTTATGGTAGCAATAGGAAACTAATACAGAGTTTCTATGTATTAATGCCAGAGAGTAAGAGGCGCTCCGAGATTATCTTTCTGAAGATTAATTTTTTTAACTTAACTGTAGTATCCACTTGCAAATCTTTTACCTTTTTAAATGTACTTTTAACATTGTTTTTGATATATAATAACAAATCTAGGACAAAAATTATCCACAATCCCATCATTATTCTTTTCATTCGATCATATTCTAGTTCTCTTCCTTCACCATACTCCATTTTTACATATTTGTAGTAATAGCAAGGAATGGATTTTGTAGTCTACATTTTTACTAGGAACACTGCATGAGTTTTGGGGGTTTTTTTGTTTTTATTTATTTATTTATTTATTTTGGCTGCATTGGGTCTTTGTTGCTGCGCGGGGTTTCTCTAGTTGCGGCGAGCGGGGGCTACTCTTCTTGCGGTGCACAGGCTTCTCACTGCAGTGGCTTCTCTTGTTGCAGAGCACGGGCTCTAGACACGTGGGCTTCAGTAGTTGTGGCTTGTGGGCTCAGTAGTTGTGGATCGCGGGCTCTAGAGCTCAGGCTCAGTAGTTGCGGTGCACGGGCTTAGTTGCTCCGCGGCATGTGGGATCTTCCCGGGCCAGGGCTTGAACCTGTGTCCCTTGCATTGGCAGATGGATTCTTAACCACTGTGCCACCAGGGAAGCCCCATGAGTTGTTTTTTTTTTTTCTTTTCATTTTGCTTCATTTTTTTCTGAGATCCTCCTACCCCTCTCTCTTCCAACCTCAGGTAAGCATCCTTTGCTGCTCCTACAACATTTCAAAAATACTGCTGCCTCAAGGTCTTTGTATGTTACTGTTGCTCACTCTACCTGTAATACTATTCATTCAGCTAACCCCATGGCTCACTCATTCATTTCCTTTAGGTCTCTGCTCAGAATGTCACCTTAAGAGAAAATATCTGCAATACATGTACAATAATAAACAAGGACTGACACCCATATCTATAATTCCTACAAATCTAAGAAAAAGAAAAAATAGGGGACTTCCCTGGTGACACAGTGGATAAGACTCCATGCTCCCAATGCAGGGGGCCCGGGCTCCATCCCTGGTCAGGGAACTAGCTCCCACATGCATGCCACAACTAAGGAGCCCTAGAGTCACAACTAAGGAGCCCACCTGCTGCAACTAAGACCCAGTGCAACCAAATAAATAAGTAAATAAATATTTTAAAAAATAGACAATCCAACAGAAAAACAGGCAAAAGATATGAAAAGGCATTTTATAAGAAGATAACCAAATGGCCTACATACGAAAAGATTATCAACCTCATTAGGAATAAGGAAAATGCAAATGAATTTAAACCACAATGAGATACCACTACACACTTATGAGATTTACAAAAATGTAAATGACAATACCGAGGGTTAGAGTAACATATACTGTTACAAGAGGAAATAGTTCGGCATTCTCTAGAAGGGCTGAGATACACATATTCTATAAACCAGAATTCTGAATCCTAGATATACCCTACAAAAATGCATTGACGTAAAACAGGGCATGTGTGCAAAAATGTTCATAGCAGCACTGTCCATAATACACAAAATAGAAACTACCCAAATATCTATCAACAGTAGGAATAAACTGTGATATACAATGAAATACCATATAATAAAAGAAGAAACTACAGCTAGGTCAAAACAATATAGATGACTTAATGCTGAACAAAAACCACAAGAGAATACATATGGTATAATTCCACATATCTGAAACTCAAAAGAAAGGCAAAACTAAAATATATCATTTAAGAACAGGGAATTCCCTGGAGGTCCAGTGGTTAGGACTCGGTGCTCTCACTGCCAGGGGCCTGGGTTCGATCCCTGGTCAGGGAAATAAAATCTCGCAAGCCGCGCAGCGCAGACAAAAAAAAAAAAAAAAAAAAGAAAGAAAACGAGGAAGTAGTTGCATAAAATGTCAAGTCAATGGTTACCTCTGGTGGGAAGAAGAGAAGGGGGATATTAATTGGAAAGGGGCATGCTTTTGGCTTCTGGGAAGCTATCTTCAACATCTTTATCTAAGTGGTGGTTACAAGGTTTTTCACTTTATATGAAGTCAGTAAACTGTACATTTATGTTTTATATACTTATTAATATGTATTTTATGTCACAATAAGGTTAAATCACCATATCAGTGAGGCCTTCTCTGATTACCCAAAATAAAACAGTAATTCCTTCTCTGACTTCCATCTCCCTGAGCCAGTACCTTTTTTTTGTTTTTTTCCTTTTTTTTTGTATGTGTCACATGGCTTGTGGGATTTTAGTTCTCCGACCAGGGATTGAACCCGAGCCCTCCACAGTGAGAGTGTGTAGTTATAACCACTGGACAACCAGGGAATTCCTAAGCCAGTAGTTTTTTTTCCTCTATAGCCTTTGTCTTCACCTAACATAACTATGTATTTACTTCTTAATTTGTTTACTGTCATATCTCCTCCTGCATAAACAAGCACTTTGTTTTGTTCACTGCTATATTCCCAGCCATTAGAAGAGTAGCTAGAATAAAATACACCTTTACACTTTTCTCCATATGATCCAAACCTGTCCTTCCTCTTTAAATTGTGTCTCTTGGTTTATGGTACCACGATCTCCCAAGCCAGAAAACTAAAAATCATTCTAGAGTCTTTGATTTTTCTCAAGATAGTCTCTAAGTCCCATTAATTCTACTTTTTAAATAACTCTCCTATTCATTCTCTCTGCTACTACCTTACTTTAGGCTTTTATTTTTTTGGGTGGGGGACAGGTAATTTCCACTTATTTTTTTTAAATGATTAGAAGATAAAACAGAAACATAATCTCTGGTTACAAATATAAAGTGGGTATGTATGTAGAACTATGCGTCAGTAGTTAAGATTGGCTAAGGCAGTCTCTGCTGCTAAAACAAAATTAAATTATAGTAAAAATCTCCATGAGTCCACATGAATTCTTATGCACAGGGTCTCCCCCCAACTTCCATATTGTTCTTTTTTTTTTTTTCCATTTACCTTAGGCTTTCATAACATCTTTCATCTGTACTAAAATAGCCTCCTAGAGAGTTTACTTTCTTCAATCTGGCTTTCCTCCAATCTGTTTTTCACTTTGCAGCCAATATATTCTTTTCCCTACTTGAAACCAATCAGTCAGTGGCTCCCCAACTGCCCAGAGGAAAAAATCCAGCCTCTAAGTGTAGCATTCAGGGCCTTTCATCAATTGGCCCTCACCTATCTCTCCAGGCTCATTTACCACCACTTCCTACCTCACACTTGTTTCAACAAAACTGAATTAGTTACAGTTCCCAAATACATCAAGTTGTGTGCATTTACCCAGGCTGCTACCTCTCTACTATCCCACCAGTAAACCAATCATTCCCTCTTCTGTTTATACATTTTTCTATTACTATACTTAAAACATTCATTCAATCAATATTTACTGAGTACCTCTATGTGCCAGAGACAGTGCTAGGTACTGGAAACCCAGCAGTTAATTATGGACTCAGCCCTTATGCTGATGGAATTGATAATCTAATAAGGACTAAAGATGCTAAACAACTGATTATAACCGTGGTTAAGGATTATAAAGTGGGTAATACAGTATACAATGTAAATGTATGTTAGATGATAGACATGAGAAAGGGAGGAAGTTATAAAGAGAAGTACTACATGCATTTGTTTACATGTGGGTACTCCTTAATTACAGTCTGAGCTCCTTAAGGACAAGGATTATGCCATCTTTATATCACTAGTCAGGACAGTAAATAGTACTGTATAGTAATGTGCGTTGACTATATTATAAAGATCACTGCCCTGTTAACTCCTAGGCTAATCCCCCTGGCCAGGCAAATGCAGTGATCTTATTGGCCAGGCCTGGGTCATGTGCCCACCCTTAAAGCCAATGGCTTAGATCAATTCTACCTAAGCCACACTGATTGCAAATAGGGGAGGAATGGTTCCAAGACAAAAATCAGGAAGCTGTTACCCAAATGAGAGGGAAGGAAAAACAAGAAAAAAAAAGAGGGAAGGGAAGCTGGACAGGCAAAAAACAGCCAGCAGTCCTCTCTTTAGTGGACATTGTAATTATCTCCTCAAAACCTATCTTGTTCCTTCCCCACACTGGTAAGGAGTTTATGTGGGACTGACCCCTTCCCCAGCTCCAGGAGTAGGCCCTGATTCCACACAGCAGTAGTTCTCAAAGTGTGGTTTGCAGACCAGCCAAATCAGTAACTTCTGGAAACTTGTTACAAATACAAATTTTTAGAACCCAAACCTACTGAATCAGAAACTCTGGGGGTAAGGCCTAGCAATCTGTGTTTTTACAACTCCTCCAGGTGGTTCTGATGCACTCTCAAGTTTACCAGACAGAGAAAGCTACAATTAATAGTTCAAGGAATCCAGATTTTAAGACAGTGATCCTTTGAGACACAGGAATAGTCTAAGTAGTGACAAACTCAGGATTTCTGTGTTATATTTGTGGGAAACATCCTTTTTTCCCACCCAGAATTGAGGAAACATGTAGCCCCAGGAGCCACAGGCAGTCATCTTGTACTACCAGGGAAGCCAGCCTGAGAAAAAAGCTGATATAGGGGAGAGCCAAGAGAAATGCAGAAAAACTGGGCCAAAGTCTTGATCAAACCCAGCCAGGGACCCCCATTCCCTTTTTTTTTTTTTTTAAACGGAAGTATAGTTGATTTACAATGTTGTGCTAATTTCTGCTGTACAGCAAAGTGACTCAGTTATACACATATACACATTCTTTTTTTATATTCTTTTCCATTATGGTTTATCCCAGGAGATTGGATATAGTTCCCTGTGCTATACAGTACAACCCTGTTTATTCCCTCATTCCCTTTCAACTTTTCAACTACACAAACCCATAAATTCTCTTTGCTTACACCAATTTGAGTTGGACTTTTTGCTACTGAAACTAAAAAATCCTGATATCCATTACAAGTTACATGTCTATCCTTACACATCTATCTCCATGGGGAGAATGTACTAGGAAATAGGGTCTATTCAACTGTCTAGCCTCTCTCTAAACTAAGCTTGGCAAATTTAGCAAATAAAAGTACAAGACACCCAGTTAAATTTGAATTTCAGATAAACAATGAATAACTTTCTAGTATAAATATGTCCCAAATATTGCATGGGACATACTGAATGTATTTTATCTGGCAACTCTACTCTAAATGCCCATTGTTGATCCCTAGGAATCAAAAGAGAGGCCCACGTCAATCTCAGTCAGACAGAAGTGATAACTTCTCTTACATAGTTCATGACTACTAGGAAGAAGACTAAACTCCCAAGTCCTGAGCTAACATCCTACAACAGGTCTGAACTACCTAATTGTCTTAAGCAAGCTTCTTTCTAAAAGTCAAACATGTTATACCCTCTATGGCAGAGTAGTGTGACAAAATGAAATATGTTGCTATATGAGTATTCATAGCTTCTTTTCTTTACTCCCTTGGTTCCTGGCCCTTATTATACAGATCAGAGCAATGAAATAGGCAAAGGAGAGAGCTGAAAGGGAAACAGGTACTCCTGGAAGAGAAACTAAGTTTGAGAAAGGGAGGAAAGAAACAAAAACAATGAGACTGTTCAAGTTGCTATAGAGAGTCTGGCAAGTTTTAAAAGAGAGAAGGAAGTTTGGGATTAACCGTGCAAAGATACTGATCAAAAATGGAGAAATCAGGGACTTCCCTGGTGGTCCAGCGGTTGAGACTCCGAGCTCCCAATGCAGGGGGCCTGGGTTCGATCCCTGGTCAGGGAATGGTCGGGGAACTAGCATCCCACATACCACAACTAAGCCCACGTGCCACAACTACTGAGCCCGCACACCACAACTAGAGAGCCTGCGCACCAAAACTACTGGGCCCACGCGCTCTAGAGCCCACATGCTGCAACAAGAGATGCTGTAACTAGAGAGCTCGTGCACTGCACCTAGAGAAGCCTGCACGCTGCAACTAGAGAAGCCCACACACTGCAACTACTGAGCTCGCACGCTCTAGAGCCCATGCACCACAACTAGAGAAGCCCATGTGCCGCAACTAGAGAAGCCCATGCGCCACGATGAAGACCCAGTGCAGACAAAATTAATTAATTAATTAATTGTTTTTTAAAAGACACTCTTAAAAAAAAAGGAGAAATCAGATTTTAAGTAGTAATGCAATATGGTATGAATGTAATCCCCTTTGGCATTTTTTTTTTTTTTTTTTTTGCTGTACGCGGGCCTCTCACTGTTGTGGCCTCTCCCGTTGGGGAGCACAGGCTCCGGATGCGCAGGCTCAGCGGCCATGGCTCATGGGCCCAGCCGCTCCGCGGCATGTGGGATCCTCCCGGACCGGGGCACAAACCCACGTCCCCTGCATCGGCAGGCGGACTCCCAACCACTGCGCCACCAGGGAAGCCCCGCTTTGGCATTTTTGAGAAGCTGGAATAAAGATTTAAATTACTTTTCAATTCAATTTAAATGTTAGGCTGGTGCTTCCCCTGAATGGAAGAGAGGAGATATGTCACAAAGCATCCCAGCTTAATAATAAAAATAATAACAACAACAGATACCTACTCTAAGTGTCTAACATGTACTAATTCATGTAATTCTCACAACAACCCTACAATGGGGTTAATATTCTTCTCCCTGCTATACAGATTAGAAAATTGTCCAGGATCACAAATCAGAAGTAGACAGGGCTAGAACTGGAAATCCAAGCAGCCCGAGTTCAGAGCTCCTAAACATTGAGCAACACTTCCCTATTTCAAAGCAATGTCTGTACTCAAGCACTTAAGCATTCCACTAATAAGCAAAAACACATAAATATAGTTTAATTATTCTAAAACACTAACAACTTTAGCACATAAAGTAAAATGACACATATATGGCATGGCTTCCTTCTCTTTAATTTCTTCTCCCCTTCAAAGCCCACCACAGAAACTTAGAACTTTAAGATAATTTTCTTTTCAAAGTTACTTTTGAAAGTAAATTATAGTACAGTCTAGATTTGTACAGTAATGTTTATCAAAGCAACTTATAAGTAAGCCTTCATCAAATAACTAAGGCCACACATTATGCTGCTTTGCACTCAGATGGCAGAGATTAGAAATCATAACACTTCAAAACAGAGAAAAATCCATCCAAAATATATAGTTTTGACATAATTTTAAAAGCTAAATCTTTTCATTTACTAAAGCATACTTAAAGCTAAGAAATTAGAAAATAATTAAGTCAGTTTAGAAATGACAAGCTACATAACTGGTCATAATATTCAGAATCCAACTACTTTCACCACCTCCTCAGCGTCCACCCTTGTCCAAGCCACCACCATCCCTCAGCTTGTTTATTGCAGTAGCTTCCTAACCAGTTTCTCCACTTCCACTAGCAGCCAGAATCATCCTTTTAAGCCAGGAATCATACATAATACATCACTGTTCAATACCCTTGGATGGCTTCTCATCACAGTTAAGTTTTTTTTTTATTGAAGTATAAGTTGATGTACAAGTTACAGGTATACAGAATAGTGATTCACAATTTTTAAAGGTTATATTCCATTTATAGTTATAAAATATTGGCTATACTCCTCAGTCAAGTTTTAAAAGCCAAAGTTCTTACAGTGTCCTACATGGTCTTCCCCACCATCCATACCATTACTTGTCTTTAAATCTTACTACTTTCCCCTCATTCCACTCCAACCACACTAGCCTCGTAGATGAACCCTGAATACATGACACACACGCTCCTGCCTCAGAGTAAGTCATATGGTATCCCCTCTACCAGGCACACTCCCCCGCCCTCTCAGCTCCCATATACCTACCTGGCTAGCCCCCTCATTTCCTTTAGGTCAGGCCCTCCCTGTCCTATTATTTAAAATAGCAGGTCCCCCACCCAGCACTCTATTTTTGTTCTCTGCTTTTTCCCCATATCATTTATCACCATCGCTATGTATTTCACTTATGAATTTGTTTATTATTTGCTCTCTCCCCTCCCTTAAAAATGTATACTCCATGAATACAGGGAGCTTTGCTGTTCTGTTCACTGCTATACCTAGAACACTATCTGGCAATCAAATATTTGTTGAAAAACATGAATTAATCAATACACATGAACAAAAACATTTTTGGATGCTTAATATGGTCTGGGCATGTTAGCTGCTTTACAGTTGTTAATTCACTAAATTCTCACAACAATCCTACTGAAGTAGGGACCATCATCATCCCCATTTTTTAGGTGAGGAAACCAAAACACAGAAAACATAAGTAAACTGCTCAATGACATATGCTAAGAAGTGGCAGAGGCACAATCTGAACTCAGGCAATCTGATTCCAGAACCCTCTCTCTTAACAGCCCCACTATATTTGCCTCTAAATTTCTAACTAGTTAATACATTTTAATTGAAAGATATGATCTATGGGTTACTTTAAGTATCCTAATTTTTTTTTTTTTTTTTTTTGTGCGGTACACGGGCCTCTCACTGTTGTGGCCTCTCCCGTTGCGGAGCACAGGCTCCAGACGTGCAGGCCCAGTGGCCATGGCTCACGGGCCCAGCCACTCTGCGGCATGTGGGATCCTCCCGGACCGGGGCACGAACCCGTGTCCCCTGCATCAGCAGGCGGACTCTCAACCACTGCGCCACCAGGGAAGCCCTAAGTGTCCTAATTTTTAACGTCAGTCATTCAAATCATAAATCATTCTACAAGTCCAAGGCTTCATATACCAAACTTACTTAATGTACTAAACTTTGAAATTTGGAGTTTACAGTTTTACAAAATTCTCTCTTCACACTCATTTACTTGATATACTAATATACTCTATTCCAACACCTACACGACTCAAATAAGGAAACTGTCAACCAGAGAAGTTAGTTTCCTCATCTTCTAGAAAGCAACTGGTAAGATAGGAAAAGGCCTGTCTTATATTTAACTCTCAGTACTATGTGACCCTGTGAATTCCAATTTATAAAATGAAAATGTGTTTCATAATACATCCCTATACTAATTAGATTTTAGTTTTGAAAAAGAAAAAAAAATTAACTCGCTAATTCTTTTCATTTCCAAACACAGAGACGAGAACTTTGAAAGAGCTATCGTTCTCCAAATTACTTTCCAGATCGGCCACTGTTGTTTGCCTACCTAGAATTCATCCCCTCCTTCTTCCTTCCTAATAGAATCCTTCCCCAGTATAATGCCTCAGGAGAAGTCAACACCACTCCAGATTCAGGCACGAACTCGGTTAGTTTGATAGTAATCACTATTGAACCATTCCTGATGGGTTCAGGAATGGACATACTACCCAATTCTGGCCAAAAAGGTCTGAAAGAAGCCTGCTAGAGGCTTTTGGAGAAAGTTTTCTCTCTCTGTAAACAGAGACACAGAAAGAGACATCTTCCTTCTTTTAGAAGTTGTGTGTATGGATGTGATGCCTGTAAGCCTATCCCATGGAGAGCAGCAGAATTGAGCAATGGAAAGAATATGGGTTTTTACTGACATTGTTGAATTTCTGTAATCAACCAATGCTGAAGCCTGTTATATGAGAAGATAAAATTTCTTATTTCTTAAGCCATGTTGAATTAGGTTTTGCTGCTTACATCTGAAAACATACTAACTACATACTTTTTTATGAAACATATCCCAGGACTAACCTCAGAAAAAAAGTTTGTGGTTAAATAGAATTAGTTCAATAAATATGCTATATCCCTACAACTGAATACAATCCTATTATTTAAAATGACGTTGACATGAATAGTTATTGCCATGGGAAAGTGTTCATGAAAAATTAAGTGAAAAAAAAGCAGGTGTTGGGCTTCCCTGGTGGCGCAGTGGTTAAGCACCCACCTGCCAATGCAGGGGACACGGGTTCAATCCCTGGTCCGGGAAGATCCCACATGCCGCAGAGCAACTAAGTCCATGCGCCACACTACTGAGCCTGCACTCTAGAGTCCATGAGCCACAACTACTGAGCCCATGCACCACAGCTACTGAAGCCCACGCGCCTAGACCCCATGCTCTGCAACAGGAGAGGTCACCACAATGAGAAGCCCTTGTACAGCAACAAAGAGAAGCCCCGGCTCGCCGCAACTAGAGAAAGCCCGCGCGCAACAATGAAGACCCAACACAGTCAAAAATAAAAATAAATAAATTTTTTTTTTAAAGCAGGGCTTCCCTGGTGGCGCAGAGGTTGAGAGTCCGCCTGCCGATTCAGGGGACACGGGTTCGTGCCCCGATCTGGGAAGATCCCACATGGCCGTGGAACGGCAGGGCCCGTGAGCCATGGCCGCTGAGCCTGCGCGTCCAGAGCCTGTGCTCCGCAGCGGGAGAGGCCACAACAGTGAGAGGCCCGCGTACAGCAAAAAAAAAAAAAAAAGCAGGTGTTTAACTGGGTGAAAGGTATATGGGAATTCTCTGTACTACTTTGCAACTTTTCTGTAAATCTAAAACTATTCTCAAATGTAAAAGTTTGTATAAATACCTGAAGAAGCAGATATTTACAGTACTGTCTCATTTGAATTTGAAATGAGAAATACACACGTGAAAGAATATATCTGAAGGTGATCACAGTGGTTATTCTGTGTGGTAGGATCGGGAGCTCTTACTTTCTTCTTTTTACTTATCTGTATTTTCTATCTTTTCTACAATGACTATGTAGTACTTTTGTAGTGCTTTTAATATGAAAAATAAAATTTACCTTAAATTATCTTTAAAAAAAGGTTTGTGGCTAATTCCACAAATGCATATTAGAAGTTCAACATGAATTATACCATACTGAGTGACTCAGCTGTAGAGTTAGAAAGTTTAAAAGGATACATGTGAAAGAACAAACTCTAAAGAAGTATTCTTCTAGCACAATCATTTCAATAAGGCCTTCTCCAAAACAATTTATATACAAATTTTAAATTTTGACTCATGATTGAATTTATTTTTTCTTAAGTTTTAAAAAAAAGAAACTAGGGAATTCCCTGGTGGTCCAGTGATTAGTACTCAGCGCTTTCACTGCCATGGCCCAGGTTCAATCCCTGGTCGGGGAGCTAAGATCCTGCAAGCCACGTGGCACAGCCAAAAAAAAAAAAAAGAAACTATATAACAATAAGTATTTAAGATTACATAGCTACATGCTCTGGATTTGTTGCCCTATACCCTTACACACTGGTAGACAACTAATCTGGTCCACAAACAGAACATCAGACAGGAAATACAAGGCTGGATAATGGCGGATGGTATGACATCATGGTGTTGACTTTGGCTTTGTGTTGGCTCATATTCACAGGGCACAGGGCAGTTTTTATATTGACGTGGGACATGCAAAATGGTATGATCTGGCAGTCTAGACCTAGCCTACTGCCTCTTTTATTAAAAAAATTAGATAACCCTCTTATTTTATATGAACTTAAAAATAATACACAAGGAACAAAAAATATACCATATATGGGCAAACAATTTGGAAACCGATCTTATAAGGCTCTATGCTTGACCTTACTTTGTTATCCCAAGTCAAGCCCTACAATCTAAATTTAATTGGGATAGTAGCACATTAAGTAAATTAAATCTACATTTAACCCAATACTGTGTTAAAACTAGCCTAACAAACTTTCAAAAACTTACTACTCACTTTAATTCTTCCAAATTTCAAATGTGACTTTTACACGAAACCATAAAATTTTGCTGATAACATTAAGTATTGCATTTTTTTCATTATTTCTTTTGTTAGAATAAATTATCTTTATAAGTTTAAAGGTCACATGTTGATAATAAATAATATCAACATTTTGAAACAAGTCACAAATGAAGCTGGTTGGGGCCACAGGTCTAAGATTTAACAAAATATTTGGACACTGGGTATTTAGAGAAAAAAACAAGATACAAAAGAAATATGACAGCTTGACCTCAAGAAGCTTACCTTGTTGGGGAGATAAATTATATTCACAAAATAATTAATGCCATAATATAACATGATTTTGTGTCAAAATAACACACCTTAGCCCTAGATAATTAAGGGGTTCAGTGCTAGAATTTTCAGAGGAAGAAAAAAAAGGAAGAAGGACTTGCAAAGGATCCTGATTTGAACATGGGGTGGAATGGGCATAATCTAACACAAGAAGCGGCATAACCAAAAGGCTGGAGATGGAAAAAAGCAAGGTATATTGAGGGGATAAGCAAGGAATTGGGCAAGATGAGAAATGAGAATAGAGGATTAGTAATTAAGTTGGAAATGTAAATTGGTACCATATTACTAAAGACTATGTAAGCCAAGTTTAAGAATACAGCCTCTGCTTAAAAGAAATGGAGAGCTGCTGATTATTTCTAAATAGAGCAGTAAGACAATGAAAATAACATTTCAGTAGGATTAACCTGGCTGAAGAATTCAGGATGAATTTATGGGGGAGGGGAAAAAATTAGAAACAAAGCAATCACTTAGGAGGCAATGATTAAGAACTTGGGCATTAGAGTCAGGCAGACAGACCTGCTCTGCTACTTGCTGGCTGTGAGGCACTGAATAATTTACTAAACACATTTATGCCTCAGTTTCCTGTCTGTAAAGTGGGATATTAATAGTGCTTATTTTCTAAGGTTGTTGTATGGCAAAAAGAAATACTACATATGAAAGCATTTAACATAGTGCTTGTTCTGTAATAACTACTCAACAAATGTTGGCAACAATTACCGTATTACAAACCATTTCAAATGCGAGGTGATGAGGAACAAGGGCAATAGAAACTAAAAAGAAAGGATGACTGGAGTCTTATTTCCATAGACTCATGAGATGTTATAACTAGAAAAGACCCTAGAGAATTCGTCCAAAAACAAAACGGCCCCAGTTTAAATGTCAAGGATGAGACAAGAATGGAGCAAGATAGCTCAAGAGGTTTTGACTGCAAGAGTGTCCAAAATAGTAGAGTTAAGATAATTAAATATTATCAATATGCTTTAAGAGGGACTTTCCTGGCGGTCCAGTGGTTGAGACTTTGCCTTCTGGTGCAGGGGGTGAGGGAGCTAGGATCCTGCATGCATCACAGCCAGAAAACCAAAACATAAAAACATTGTAACAAATTCAATAGAGACTTTGAAGGTGGTCCACATCAAAAAAAAAAAAAAAAAAAGAAAAATCTTTAAACAAAAATACGCTTTAAAATATAAGCTACAATGAACTGTGTATATAACATGTGCCAAACACTGTGCTAGATTATGATATAGTACTTCTAATTCCCAGAACAACTGTGAAAGGTAAGTATTAGTTCAATTTTACAAAAGAGAAAATGCATGCTCACAGAGGTTAAGCACTAGCCACGTAACCTTGGGCAGAATAAGAAGCAAAGCTAGGTTTGGGACCCATACCATCTGTTTCCAAAGCCTGTGTTCTTTCTACTACATTCAGGCTGCATCCCCCTTTAATATCAATAAAAATTATATCATATCACACAGACATATTTGTAATTATTTTTCTATCTACTTTGTTAAATATGGTGACCATAAACATGTCCAATCTTTTCTACATTCTAAGATAAATATAAAAAATTAGAATAAATTTTAAAAGCATTATAAAATGAAGACTTACCCTATTTCTAATGAAACATAGTTGGATATACTATAAACTATAATATATTAAGTGAAAGCAATGACTAATCTTTTTCAATACAAACATGCAGAAAAAGTTGGCATGGCTCTTTACATCATTTGATGATATTAACATTTGTCCCATACTACAGCATCATTAAAAAGTGACACCTAGCTCATAAAAGAAATACCTTACTACACATAGGAGAAGCATTTTACATAAGATGAATCCATCAAATGTTCAGAGTTATAAAGAAAAATTACACCACAGAAGCAGAATGCCCAATCTGCAAATAGTAAGGACCACATGGTGGCAGGTGACCTATTTCTTCAGTGTTGCTTCTCAGCAGATATTTCCTTCAACCACAGGGCCAGTATGCTAGTTCTCCACCAGAATGTTACTTAACCTAAATTTTACCAGGATGAAAATACCAAGTATGCCAAAGCAAGAAAGTTTCCTGAAACAACCTTTTCATTTGGCTTCAAAAAAGTCAGAAGGTACTTTACTGGGTTGGCCATCAAACTATGTAGTCAAGTAACTACTAAACCAGTACTTCTCAAAGTGTAGTCCAGAGACCAATGAGAGTCCCCAAGACCTTTTCAGAGGGTCCAACAGATCAAAAATACTTTCAGAATGTCACTAAGACATTACTTGCCTTCTGTACTCTCATTCTTTCACAACTGTGTAGTGGAGTTTTCCAGAGGCTATGACCTGTGGTATCTCAACAGACTGAATAGAGGAGCAGACTTAGGAATTTACAAGTTTTCCATTTAAGCCAGACATTAAAGATTAAAAAGCCAGACATTAAAGTTATTTGCAAAAATATAAAATGATGCCACTCTTCCCACTTTTTTTGTTTGTTTTTTGGGAAATATAGCTATTTTCTCATTTTAAAGTTATGTTAACATGTAATGCTTTATTATTTCTAAATGAATTAAATATTTTTTAACTTCTCAGTTTTATTCTAATATAGTAAATTTCAATAGATATAACCCACTTAAACAGAAACTCTTTGGGATCCTCAATAATTGTTAAGAGTATAAAAGGGGTACTGAGATTTAAAAAAATGAGAACCACTTTTCTAGACCTTCCTGTATTTATGTTTTGCCAAACAATTAAATTTTTAATTTTCTAGTGACCACTGAGGAGATGCTACTGCCATACAGATTATTTCAGAAATTTGTCTTGATAAGAACCAAAAAGTCTACAGACAATCTTAAAAAGAATTGTATCCATTAGTTTAAAAAATAAATCATTTATTACATCTCCTCAAGATAAATACAATAACAATGTCAAAACTAAAGTGCAAGCTAATAGACCACTATCTATAAGCTCTGGGCATGAGTTTATGATCAGTTATGTACTGGTAATCCTACAATAGCTCCTATACCAAAAACAGGGCTCTTTGAGAGGCCTATCCAGCAACTGTTCTGTTATGGAATAATCCTGATTCCCAAATCACAACAGGACTAACTGAGATGCTTAAAAGCAATTCTCTGTACCATAATCTTAACATCTCCAAAATAAAAAGTTTTGTTTCATCTAAACAGTTCAATATTTCCCAGTATTTCTGGGAAATACATAAACATTAAGACATCAAAGTCCCATCTGGATCCAATCCTTACGTTGTCAATAAATTGTAATAGATGTAGCAATCCATGCAGTCATTAGAAACCTTCAGGATGCATGGTAACGGTAGTTTTTGAAAATACAGGCTGGAGGGAAACACCTTTCAATACTAGTTTTTGAGGCTGCTGTAAGCAATAACAGATAAAAACTTCACATTTATGCTTCAATCTAAAATTAAAATGAAAGCCATAGTTTGAAAACTGTAATATTAATATTATAGTTAAGGAACCTAAGTCAGCAACTGTCTAATGTGAAAGTTACTTAACCCTAGGCTATTGCAATAGCCAAGAAATGAGGTGACCAAAGACCTTAAGTAGAAAAGCACTTAAAGGCTAGAAAGAAATGATGCTCCTTAGGTATTCATTAATTCACATATTTATTAAATTGTCTACTACTTGCAAGACCTTGAGCAAGCTAAGAAGCTCATAAGCTTGGTGGGAAGATAATTCCAAAGGGGGAAGTATACATAAATAAATGCAGAAGCTACTCTAGACAGAATGGAAGAAGTTCTATCTGAGAAGTGCTAGAAGAGGGAGGGAAGGATGTCTCCTAACAGAAGGGATCATGGAACATATATTCTGACATAGAAGGCATCTCACCAGGGCCCTTAACATATATAAGATTCCAACCCAAAGTGAAAGGCATCCCAGGAAGAGGAAAACACACAGTAAGAAACAGCAAGTATAAAATAGCTTCCACAGAACTTGTGATGGACTCCAGGAGGAGAAAAGACTGGAATATTAGGCTGGAAGCAAAAATAAAGGGACTTACATGACAGGATAAGCAAGACAGGGATTTTTTTCAGTAGGCAAAGGGAAGCCATCGGACAGTATTTAAAGTCATCGGAAGATTTACCATTGGAAGGTAAATCATCAGATGATACTTTAATAATACTGTGGATTGGACAGAGTAGAAACAGGGAGAACAGTCAGTGCACTATCACACCAGTCCAGGCAGGAAATAATAAGAGCTTGATCTGGAACAGGAACAAGGAAAAAGGCAGATACAAGACATGCTGCAACCTCTTCACTAAAAATTAACTTAGTTTTAAATGTTTCGAAACTTAATTCACCACACAAAACAAGGTTGTTCACATTATTTACATTAAAAACCATTCACTTCATAGGCAATACTTCAGCATACTCAAGTGTGCTTCTTTTTAAAAAGCTGTTAGGAATAACTAACTGTATTCTACATTAAGAGTATAAAATGGGTAATAAAGAGCAGCATAACCATACTTTCAATATTCTGACTAGAATCACAGTATGCAAAATTTCTTTTAAGGATGAACATTTTTAACTCAAAAGTTTATTTCCATGGAATACACAAAGTTTGGATCAGAATTTTCTATACAATCTTGTAAGACCCACACTACTACATAATTATAACAGTTCACTTTTCTTAAAATCATTTCTGGACAACTCAACTCAACTCGGTCTACACTTCTACCAGGCCCATATTTTTCAAATATTAGTGCCTTCTTCATTTTCTCCCCTCCTCCCCACTCACCTCTCCGCCCAACAAATTCCCTTTGTATGTCTGCAAAGCAAGATACTATGTGATACAGTATGATTCTAAGGCAGTTCGAATATATAATTCTTATAGTAACAGAAATCTAGAATTATTAACCTTACTTTTTACAGGAGAAGAACCAATGATGTACTAAATTTCCATTTATGTGAATGATAAATGCATCTAATAGAAATGATGCTTTACCATTAGGGGGAAACAAAGGGGGAAATACACACAATAGATGGGTGGTAAATCTCACAAACTTTGCAAAATACAAAAAAAGCTGCATCTGGATTGCAGTCACAATTATAAAAGCAAATAAAGAAGGCTCCAAAATGAAGGGAAAAGAAAAAATTCTAAGTGATCATTAAGAGTGAAAAAGGTTGATTCAATATTAGTACTAGTTTTTAATGTAACATCATTTCACACTCTATCTCTCTATGACTAATTGAAAAAAAAACAGGATAATTCACTGTTCACAAGGACACAGGAAATAATTTCTACATACATCCTATAAGACAGTTATACTTCATTACACTTTCATGGGCTCAAATCCTTTCAAAGGCTTCCAAAAAGACATAGTCCTATGATAACTGAGATTCCCCAATGACACACAATTTATTCTGTAGGCTTAGCTATAACACATTTTTTAAAGACATAATGAATTCATCCTCAACAAAAATAGTCACAAAGGCCCTCTACTTATTCAAAAATCATTACATAAAGCACTGTCTATAACTGCAAACAGGGTTTGAAAATCTGACAGCTAATAATCATAAAATGGGGTAGACTTTAAAGAAAAAAAAATTACCCAACTTTTCCATTTTTCCTTCCTTTTCCTTTCCTACCAGATACACAAAATGTCTGTAAGGATCTCAGACAAAGCTCTAAAGTAAAAATACAGTGTATGTATACTTTACATTATGTATACTCAAACCTATCTCATATATGTACACATCACATATATTCACACAAAAAAGGTTTCTCCTTTTTTTACGCTAAGAATTGAAGTTACGTTAAATCCTATCCCATAAATGAAGTTAAATCACCATAAATTAAAGAGTAATAAAATGGGCACGTAGATCTGAGTGACTATATTCTGAAAAGAAAAACCTCAGACTAAGGCCTTGACTGAATAAAAACGCCCAATCCCTGAAAATCACTAACCGGCATTCGGTTTCCGTGAGAGAAAAAGGGGGTCTTAAAACGAATCATCACATAGGTAACCCAGTTTCAGAAGTTAACGAACGTAAAACACAGCGAACCAAACAAGACAAACGTACGAAATGACAAGCTTTAAAGAATTTCCCAAAAGGGAAAGACTGACTTCAAGACTGGGATATAAAGCATCGTTTGCAGGTAGAAGAATCTTTAATTGAAAAAGAAAAAAAAAGGGGGGGGGGCGGTGGTGAAGGGTACGACAAAAAACCGAACGACGAGCAAAGGCAAAGAAGTAAAAGAAACGGGTCTCTCCTCCCATCCCCCACCCCAGCCCCCACCCCCACTCTCACAGGACAATAGGATCGGGGTCCTAACTGCAAACTTTAAAGGCGTAAACCAGAAGCAGTTTTACTGCTTTTATTTGCAGCTCTAACTGCAAATCTGCCCCTCATCCCGAACCTAGTTCACCCAAGAATACTTCTGCCCTGAAAACATCACCAAGGTTTTGTTAAACACAAATCAGACCCATCACAAGATTCTCTTTTTTTTTTTCTCCCAAGTACCTGGAGGATCCATTTCAATATAAAATATCAGTTCTGTCGAATAGGGCATCATCACCTCCCTCCAGTCTGCGTCATCGCGGTCCATACTCCACACCGTATTGTACATCGCGCTGTCAGGGGCAGGTCGTCAGGAAATATATAGAAAGCATATATATTTTTTATCTGCTATTTAAAAATCTAAAAATATATATCTGTAAAAGTCCCACTCGGAAATGTACTTCGGGGTTTCCAACGGCCGGTACAAGTCCAGCCAACTACCAGGACAAGGACGGGGTCCTCCTCCCCTCTCCTGCTCTGGCAGCCAGCAAAATGCCCCCCGAACGTTCAATTTACGGGCTTTTCTCCTCGAAGGGGTACAGAAAGGCTTGGGGGGCGGAGGGCAGAAGTGTTAAAAAGCGGCTTCCCCAAAATCCCTCCTACACAGTCGTTCTCCAAAGAGAAAAGCTCCCACCGCCTTCAAATCTTTCCGCGGAAGCCACTTTTGTGTCCTTCGAGAGAGGGAGAATAGAGGGGGGAGGGCAAAGAACGCGCTGGGAGAAAGGTGGGTAAGTGACAAAGGAAGGCATAAAAAGGAGGTTGGGTATTGCGTTCAAGTTTCGGGGTCCCACTGGTCTGCGGGGAGAAACCCCCTCAGGGGCCAGGACTCGGGCTCCGTTCCGGTCGGGCTCGGAACCGAAGCTGCTGCAGCCTGGGGATGGGGGCCCGTCCGAGAGTCCAGTTATCTCTGCTTGGCCGTGCGCTCCCGCCCGGCTGCAAGAAAACTCGCCAGCGCCGGCTCCCCTCACGCTCTGCCCTGACTCAAGCCACTAGAGTTTCATTTTAACAGCGCGGAGGGGGGAACCCTCCCCCGCCCCCACGCTCTCCCGCTGAGGCGCCACCCAACCGCGCCAAGCAGGGGGGATGGCCAGCATCGCCACTGCCCCTTCCACTCTATTCCGCCTCGAAGTGTTGGGGCTTCTGTCAGGTGCCTGAGGCACTGTTTAGGAAGCTGTCCTCCGCCTCGGCTATCAACTCTCCCCACCGCTCCCTAGGCCTGGAATCCTTAACCCTCCAACCTCTCTCCCCCCAGCCTCAATCAGAATGGTAGGTCCCGGGCGCTGGCCGCTCGCCAGGAGTCAGTGCCGGGAGCACGCGAGCCGCGCTGGGAGGGAGAGGCGAGAGGGGAGGTGGGGGGAGTGGAAATGAGAGGATGAAGTGGCTGGTGATTGGCTGAGCCTGGTTGCCGGAGCCCGGAGCCTGCGTCTTTTGTCTGCCTTGCTCCAGCTGAGGAGCGGGAGACGGCTGCGCGCCCCAAGCGAGCCAATCAGGAGCCAGCCGGCGCCGGCCGGTGAGGCGGCGATTGGTCGCAGCCCAGTTACTAAGCGGGACAAAGGCAGAACGGGAAAGAAAAGAGGAGAAAAAAAAAAAAGAAGAAAGAAAGAAAGAAAGCGCAAACGGCAGTTACTGACAGGCTCGGCGAGCGCTCAGGGGCTCAAGCTGCCCGGAGACAGGCGGGGCTCCCGCTGAGGCTCGGTCCGCCCGGACGAGTAGGAGAGGGGGAGGACGGGCTGGCGCGAGACACCTCTGCCTGGAGACTGGCCGCGGGGGAGGGGAGCGGACTGAGAGGGCGCGTGCTGTCACTTGGCGGGACACGCGCTCTTCTGGTCCTTAGGAGGTCCCCGGTTAGAGTCCCTCCCCACGGACCTCTTCTCCGAGCTGAAACAGTCCGCCCCACCCCCCATGATAAGTTGTCAAATTAAAGCAAAGGTCCACAAACCCGCTTGCAGCACCGTGCTGCTAAGTGAGAGGATGTGCCCATGGGCCCCGTGCAGCCGTCCGCGGCCGCTACCTGAGCCCAGCCGCGACTTCTCCCCTTGAGCAGTGAGGCACTTATTAAGCAGGCATTTCGCGGTTACCCTGCGCTTTCCACCCCAGGATTTTTGAACCCAGAGGGAACTGCCCACACCTGAAATAAATGGTGGAGCGCCACAGCAGGCCCCTCAGCTCTAGTGCTCAAGCCGGAAAAAAATGCCTTGCAATTACAGCGCGTGTGTGATTTTTGAGATAAATCACAGGTGTTGGAATCCCTCGCCAAAAGGGCTCTATTCTGTTTCCCCGACAGACGCCTTTCCACATACACCCAATCCCTACACCCATTCTTAAAATGCTGAATATTTCCACGCATTTCAGAAACTGCTAACTAACTTGCTGGGGGGACACTGAATAGCCAGAAGTAGATTTGTGTCTCGTGAAGCTTGTGCCTGGAATTGCCATTCTGCGTACCCTGCAATACAGTCTGGGGAGGCCAAAAACTTCTCTTTCCTCTTTACACAGGAGTAATGAAGCCCATTGTGTTTGGGTTGACAACCTGATTAAAGCCCTAGCAAAACCTCCTACCATGAGTGGCTCTGCTGTATTGACATGCCTGTGGAAAAGTTGCCACGTTTCATCCTCAACCTCCTAAAGTGGTTCTGCCTTCCTTAAAGGTGCTCTGAGTTGAGACAGTTCCTGGGAGCAGTCAAAATGTGTATGGACTGGGTATAAAGTCATGGGTTAAAAAGAGCCAGGAAGAATGAATGGACAGGGCTGAGCTGAGAAAACATATCAGGATTCTTATATGCTTGCTTGCTTACATTTCTGAAATCCAAATGTGATTCTGGAGCCAAATCAACCTGGGACAGTTCACATTAATTTGAATGTCCTGAACCATTCCTCCAGGTAGATGATACTGGAAGATCAACCCTAATTTGTGGCTGGTTTCGCAGCAGGCTCTTTACTTCACTGTATCTGGGAGCCAGAAGTACTCACATTTGATAACTCAAAAAGCAGAACAATCAGTCAAGGGCAAGTTGGTTTATTTTTGTTCACGGGTGTCCCTGTGCATTCCCAAACAAGATGAAGGTGAAGAGAGGAAGTGTGGAAAAGATAATAGCTTTCAGATTTCCGTAGCAGCTTTTGCCTGGACCACTTCTCATGATTTAGTGGTGGGGATTCAATTTCCAATGCACAGAGCAATCACCCAGGCCTTCCCCACAGCGAAGACTTTGGGAGATGTAGTGAAGAAACAGCACAGTATATAATGTGTGCTCAAAACTGACACATTGAGTAAAGCTGTGTGATTCAACTTTGCCACCTAAAATCATATGACCCAACTGTCCAACAAATAAGGGAGGCCTCCAAAGAATAACAGTGATGCAAGAGGCAAAGATGAATCAAGGGGAAGCACACTTCCTTCAGATGGGCTTGAACCAGTGCCCTGCCATGGTGGGAAGTGCCTGTCATATGATGTTGGCTTTACTTTCTTTCAGTTGAGAAATAGAAGTGAGGTTCTGACTACTTGTCACCAAACCACCTCAGGCTCTTTGGCAAAGGTAGACAGTGTTAGCTCTGGTGCCCTGGATCATTTCCATACTGGAGAATTATATTTGGCCTGGGTGTGGAGTAAATTCAGCTGTAAGAGCTCAAACTCTTGGGTCACAACCTGCTACTTTGGGAGTTGTTTTTTCCCCTTTGCCTCCTGCCTTTTTAAAATTTAAAGTAGTCTTAGGTAAATCACAAAATCTGCCTTCATTTATATATCTGTGAAATTGGAGATTACCTTCAGATTTATGCAAGCTACTTAGTTTATTGTGAAACTCTCTGAGAATGAAAAAAAAATGCCACTTAAGTACTTAGAATTAATAGTACCTTTCTGTAACTCCAAACAGACAGTGTCCTTCACTTTTCACCCTGCTCTTGTCTTGCCATGAAACAGTTCAAATATGCTCCGTTTCCCCCTCTTTATTTCAGAGATGGGTGAAATATTTTTTCTGTGCACTGAATATAGGGTATGATCTCAGACCTCTCTGTGCCAGCAGAATCAGCCTGGAACTCAGCCAAAAGTTCTTCATGATTAAAGGTGCCATCTGAGCACACGATATTTTTTTTAAAGCCTTGCAAAATGGAAACATACTTTTATTTTTTTTTTAAGGTCACTGGCTTTAACACAGAACTGGCTTTAGGCTTTGGGGAGGATCACTGGACTCAATCCCCCTCTTTTTTTCCTTTCTCATTATCTTCCCTTCGCCACTTGTGATAAGGCCAAGTCCGTGCAGCTAAATAAACTAATTTAATAAATGGGATTCCAAGAAAACTCTACAAATTATCAGTTGCAGATTTTAGGACCTCCCCAGCCACATGCCTTATAAGTTGGGGGTATATCAAGTTTTTATGGAAAAGTTTGCTTTTACAATGTAAAAAAAGCAATGCTAGTAGATATTCTAGAAAGACATCTCCCCTGGGGATGGATAGTCATCTCTTGAGATACCAGTGTCTAACATCTTGGTTTTCCATTTTTTCAGAATGATACCCATTTTATTTGGCATTTGTAATTTTTTATTTCTCCTCTACATCTTTCTTGAAACTTGGAAAACCATGGTAGGGTTAATCCTATCAGCCCAAGGCACTGAGAAATTATGACATTAGATCAATGAGCAGTTTTCATAGGAGTGGCATTTCTCCAGATGCTGCTAAATTCCTGGGCTTATAGGGCTCTGTTTGAGGGCTTCCTCAGACCCTTCAGCACATGATATAGATCTTCTCCCCACTTTGGGTCCTCCTTCAGCTTTGGAGATCACCAAAAAAGCAGGTCTCTCTCTCTCTAGCCTAACATGTTCCCCTCTTTTTGGTGTCTGCCCTTTTAGCAACACAAGGGCCACCTGGATGGTATGTTATGCAAACTTCCCCTCCATCAAGGCAACAGCTTTCAACTCAGCTCTCACCGGGAGAGTGAGAGAGCAAATGAGATCCAAATGACAGGAACAATAGTCCAGGCTGTTTCACAAGGGCAGGGCACAAACAGGGCAGCTGGTGAGCTCTGCTACCTCATTTAATCCCCATAACCCTGAGGAAGTTTGTATTTTTATTCTCCTTTTACAGATGAGGAAATTGGGACCCAGAGCAGTGAGGAGACTTGTTCAAAGTCACTCAGCCACTCAGTAGCACAGCCAGCATTAGAGCCCCAGGTCCTGATGCCTTTCCCACTACACCACACAGCTTCCCACCCCTTCATTCACTTAGCGAATGTTTATTGATGCTTCCAAACACTGGAGATACAAAAATGAATATGACAAAGTGCCTGACATTGAGTCCAGAGTCCATAGAGGAGGAGTCCAATTATATGCCTGTATTTATAGAAGTATACTATAATAGAGAAACTGACAAAGTGCTATATGAACCCCCAAAACAGTAATGATCTCTGCCCACAATGCAGCTGAGTAAAGGCTTCCTTGAGGAGGTGATATTTGGCCTGCCCCAAACTTATATGCACCTGCTTTAAACATGTGGTCTCTTTACTTCTCAGTTTGTCCAATCCATATGATTAGCTCCAAGCCTGAAAAAGTTTCACTGAAAGCTGACCCAAAGATCAGATCATCGGAATCTTTCATTATCTTTAATCAGGCTGCAACAGCCTCCTCATAATCTCCCTGCCTTGCTTCTTCCAGTTCATACTCTATAAAGTTAGAGTGATGGCGCTAAATAAAAAATCTGGGCATGTCACTCCCTTGCAGAAACTGCATGGTAATTCCATTTGCCCTCAGGATAAGGTTTCAGTCTCTTAGCCTGGCATTCAAGGCTTTGATGGTCTAACCCTTGCCTCCCTCTCCAGTCTTTTCTCACACATTTCTTCCTGTCACTCCTAAGAACTAGCTATACTGAAGTACTGCATTTCTCAGAAAATTTCTCCTCCACACAATACCCTCCACTAGAAACTTGCAAACTCCCACTTATGTGCATCCTATTTCGAAGATTGTGCTCACTCAGCCCCCCGCACTGGCCTCTGTACAGCCCTTAGCACACCGTGGTCAAAGTGTCTGTTTCTAGGTCTAACTGTCCCCTCCTGTTCTTGGAGCTCTTCATGGGTGGAAAGCATGTCCTCAGACCATCAGTGCCCAGCATCAGGCCTGGTGCACAGTGGGTAGCCGATGAATATTCTTTGAGTGAATAAACAAAAGTCACAAGAAGAAATGAAACTCTCCAAGAAAGTTCTGGGGCAGTCTAAGTTCAGGTTACCCTGATAATCCTTTCTGTAGTTCCTCAGCTGATTCCCATTTATTTAAAAGGACAAAAAGAAAACTTTTTAACTGTACAGTTTTTCGTTACAGAAGTGCGAGGGGCAGACAGTGACATTTCTCTCCTGCTGGGTGCCTCTAGGGTCTTCACCACAGACACTCAGTTCCACTACCCTTTTATTTTATCAGCTGTGAATTGTTAGCAAAATTCCAAGCAGCTTGTAGAAAATTCAGAAAAACTCAGCAGTGAAAAGAGAAGCTGGTTTCATTTTCCAGGCCAGCTCATTTCTGAAATGTAACACCATATAGGGCTTTAAAGTACGCTCACTTCCTGTGGTCATTATTTCAATAGTTTGGAACAATTTGTAGTTCATGCCCCCTTTCTGGAATGTACAATAATCTCCCTGTAATTCCAGGGTCTCAAATCTAAAAACTGTCTTATATGTTTCATTGTAGAGGGCAAAATCAGTCCAGTTCCCATATTGGACAATTTTGTTTTAAAAAAACAAAACTAATAGCATTTTTCATTGCTTCTATGAATAATAAAATCACAAACATCCTTTAGAAATATTCTATAAAATCTATGCATTAAAAGAAAAGTCGGGACTTCCTTGGTGGTCCAGTGGTTAAGACTCCGCGCTTCCACTACAGGGGGCATGGGGTTCGATCCCTGGTGGGGGAACTAAGATCCCGCAGGGTGCAGGGAAGGAGGGAAGGAGGGGAAGGGAGCGAGGGAGGGCTAGCCTCTTGCAGCCTCCCCAGACACCTCTGCATGGGCATCCTTGAAATCTGGGAAAATGATGCAACCTCTAGGGCTTAAAGATCACCATTTGAATAAGAAAAGTACAGGCATGGAATGTAAAAGGCTTGGTCATCTGTGTCTTCAGATCTGAGAATTTGATTGAAAAAAATGATACACCCACAGTGACTTTTTTTTAATTCAAGGGTAGAGACTACCTTGTATTCTGCTCATCTTATGCTTCTTGCAAAGGAAACGCTCTGCAAAGATCACTATTATCCCCCAAACTTCATCCAGGATCCTGTTGCTCCCCTCTCAGTACCAATATGTGAAATTCTAAATTATGCAATGTTAGGGCTAAGTAAAGGCACCTAAGGTCCTGATAGTAGAAGTAAAACACCTTAGGTACTCCTAGCATAAGGAACTGGGAGTTCTAAAGCAATATATTTTCATATAGTGAACAAAAAAAATTTAACTGGTCATCACATATATCAAAAATGTAATATGATAACTGCACCTAAAGTAGATTTATTAAATGTTAAAGGTGGAAGGGAAGAACAATCCAAAATGACAAGCTCTTTCAGTTCAACTGAACGCCTTTCACGATCTACAGTTTATGCTGAGTACTCAGTAAGATGCTGTTTCTGTCCTTGTTGAGCCCATCATCTAGTAAGGGAGACTCATGTGAACAAGCAATAATAGTTTCACTGACCGTTGTGCTTTTTTTCTTTTAAATTGAAGTATAGTTGACTTACAATGTTTCAGGTGTACTGCAAAGTGATTCAGTTATACATTCTTTTTCAGATTCTTTTCTACCATAGGTTATTACAGGATATTGAGTATAGTCCCCTGTGCTATACAGTAGGTCCTTGTTGTTTACCTATTTTATATACAGTAGTGTGTATCTGTTAATCCCAAACTCCCAATTTATCCCTCCCCCACAGCCCTTGTGCTTTTAAACTGGCTAACTCTCTTGAGGCCAAAAGATCAGGGCAAGACAGCCTCTATTTACCCTCTCCATCTTCTTCTCCAATAGCTCTACTGTTCCTTAGCCTCTTTCTCATCTCCTCTACTGTTATCTTAATGTCACACTCCTCACTAATTCTGTTCTTGCAGCACTGACTTCTGGCTGTGTTCCCTAACCACAGCTCAAATGTGTCCCTTGCCTTCTTTTTCAGGGCAATGGAGGAATATAGCTCTGTATCCTACCCTGATATAGGGCCTTGTGGTTGGTGTTTCTCCTGAGTTCTCCCAGGACCCTGCAAACAAGAACCAGACAATATTATACCCATGAATTGCTCCTTCTCTGAAATCTCAACTCAAACAGATAACTCTCTCCAACCCTCCCTGACCTTTTTTTTTTTTTTTGCCAAGCATAGGCATTGGAGGAAAATGATTACCATCTCATACCACTGAAGTAAATAGTGGTCCCCCAAAAAGATCTGTCTAAGTCCTAACCTTTCAGAAGCTCTGAATGTGATCTTATTTGGCAAAAGGGTCTTCGCAGTTATAAAGATCTTAAAATGAGATCATCCTGGATTTAGGATGAGTCCTAGATCCAAAGGCAGGTGTCCATATGGAAAAAGGCAGAGGGGATTTGAGACACAGACAGAGGGGAAGGCAATGTGAAGCAGACGCAGAAATTGGAGTAATGCATGTCCAAGCCAAGGAACACCAAGAATTGCGTACAACCACAAAAAGCTAGGAGAGAGGCATAGAACAGATTCTCCCTCGGGGTCTTTAGAAAGAATCAGTCCTGCCAACAACTTGATTTCAGACGTCTAACCTCCAAAATTGTGAGAGAATAAATTTTTGTTGTTTTAATTCACTCAGTTTGTGGTAGTTCATTACTCTAGCCCTACAAAACTAATACATTGCCTGATAATTTAATAATTAAAGACATTTTAATGTCAAGACATAGATAGAAAGAAAGAAAAAAGATATAGAAAGAATATAACTTCAAACTAAAGGATCATCCTTCCCAAGAAATGACCTTAAGTCACCTTAAATATAGTGTTCAAACTGATGAAACGTTGTTATAGACTAGCCCCAGTATTCGGAACCTCAGACCTAACCCAAGGTGTATTTTTTTTTTTTTTTTTTTTTT